>NW_009951813.1:70441-81378 GCF_000747805.2 Chaetura pelagica | reverse complement strand
CCTTTCTCTGATCACATGAAGGTCAGACTCCTTAATTCCTTTCCCTCGCCCCCCCACCCCTCACTGCTTTTGTTCTCTTCCCTCCTTGTCTCCCTGTTAGAAAGAATGTCATGACTGGGATGTCAAAGAGCAGTTATCACCACATAGAATCATGGAATCATGGAATGGTTTGGGATTGGGACTTCCAGGGATGGGGCTCCCACAACTTCCACCTAGAGAACTGCGTTCAATTCTAGAGCATAAGAAGGACATGGAGCTCCTGGAGAGAGTCCAGAGGAGGCCATGGAGATGATCCAAGGCTGGAGCAGCTCTGCTCTGGAGACAGGCTGAGAGAGTTGGGGTGTTCAGCCTGGAGAAGAGAAGGCTCCAGGGAGACCTTAGAGCACCTTCCAGGGCCTGAAGGGGCTCCAGGAAAGCTGGGGAGGGACTTGGGACAAGGGCAGGAAGGGAGAGGGCAAGGAGGAATGCATTAAAACAGAAACAGGGGAGATTGAGGTTGGACACGAGGAGGAAATTGTTGGGTGTGAGGGTGGTGAGAGCCTGGCCCAGGTTGCCCAGGGAAGCTGTGGCTGCCCCATCCCTGGCAGTGTTGAAGGGCAGGTTGGATGGGGCTTGGAGCAACCTGGGCTGGTGGGAGGTGTCCCTGCCCATGCAGGGGGTTGGGGCTGGATGATCTTTAAGGTCCTTTCCAACCCAAACCAGTCTGGGATTGGACAATTCTATGAGTCACTCCACTCCAAGAGACTGATACCAGATGAGAGCAGAGGAACCAAGACCAGCATCCAACCCTGAGCCATGAAAAGCCATCTGACCAACTGCATTTCTTAGAAACAGACTTTTACAATGATTAGTGACAGACAAACAAAAGAGGATCTGCGGGACACACTTCTAGAAGTCACAGTAATTTTCACTTAAGCAACTGGGACATTCTTTAAAGCCCAAAAAACAAGAGAGACAAAACTATTTCTTGTGCTCATTTGACCTAGTTTATTTTTTTAATTATTTCTTAAGAAGACACATGCTGACTGGGAATATGAATGAAAAAGTCCTCTTCACAACTTTACCCTGACATTGCCTGACCTAAAAGTCATTTGGGTTTCAGTCAACATGAGTCAGGCATCAAGCAAAAAGTACGATTCCCACATTCCCAGACCAGGAATCTGTCCCCTTTTATACTACTTTTTCTGCTCTTGGGGGTGCCAGGAGTCCAGGCAGAGCCAAAGGAGCTTTTTGAGATGTATGTAACTTCTGCAGAATCTGGGATCCAGGTGTAGTTTTGAGATCCACCCAATAACACAGCTTTTGTGGTGTACAAAAAGCTCTAACTGCTTTTTTGTTGGGTTTCAGTGGGCCAGTCGTAACCATAGCTAGAGTTTGGGGTCTGAGGAGCACTGGATGGGGAAAAGCCTTGAAAGAAATGCCTTGTGATCCTAACAAAGGATGGGTGGGAAGCAGAGATTGCCATGTAAAATGTTCATCTTTGCACACTGAGATGATTTAGGGGCTGGAGCATCTGCCTGTGATGGGGCCGTTCAGCTGGAGAGGAGGAGGCTGAGGGGGGATCTCATCAGTGCTGGTCAATATCTACAGGGGGTGTCAGGAGGATGGGCCAGACTCTGCTCAGGAGTGTCCAGTGACAGGACAAGGGGCAATGGGACAAAGTGGAGCACAGAAGGTTGAACCTGAATATGAGGAAATGCTTCTTGACTGTGAGGATAACAGAGCCCTGGGACAGGCTGCCCAGGGAGGCTGTGGAGTCTCCATCCCTGGAGACATTCCAAACCCACCTGGATGTGTTCTTGTGGGATCTGCTCTAGGAGATCCTGCTCTAGCAGGGGGTTGGACTGGATGATCTCCAGAGGTCCCTTCCAACCCCCACCACTCTGTGATTCTGTAACTGCAAGATACAGGGCGAGACCACCTGCACACTTTAGGTTTGACACACAGTGAAGTCTCCTGTTGATATCACTTCTGAAGTGAATTGTGGACATTTGTGTTGTGCTGATACAAATTTATGGACAAAGTTATTTGATCCTTCAAATGGTTCCCAGATCCTGTTTACAAATTCTTTTATACTTTGGATGCATCAGCATGAGCTAGGACACCTTTCATTTTTCCTGGTGGTGCAAAGAAGCCATAAACCCAGTTTACTCAACCAGTTAAAGTGGATTTGCTGGTTCTTTGGCCTTGGAGCTGCTCAGCCAGCCAGAGGGTATCAGTGAATACTGAATGCATGTGGCACATCCCAGAAGGATCCTTACAAAAAATGCATACTTCCCTAAGAGAGATGTTTGGGACACTTCATGCTCTCTTCCTTCTGTAAACAGAGTGCATTTCATTGAAAACAGCTGGATTTGCACCAGTGGCAAAGAGATGATGGTCTGTGCTGGTCCTGGTCTAACAGTTACAGGTGTCCAAGATGGTCAAGAAAGGACTTTTTCCTTTGGAGGTACAAAATGGATGTGGGAATCATAGAATGGTTTGGAAGAAAACTGCTTTTTAGACACACATACAAGCTCTTCTCTCAGAGTGTCTGGGCATGTTAAAATCTTTTTCACATGGCTTAGTGTTTACTGGTGTCAGAGGTGGACAGCCTCCGAGCAGCTGTTTGGCTCATTAGCTCTCAGACATGGAGAATGTTTGTCCTGGGAACAGTATTTATAACCTTCCTAGGCAAACCAGAGCCAAGAGATTTCAAAACACAGTTTGTACTGGAGGGATATCTCTCCCCCCCACTGCAGAAGGGTCTAACTAGTCCCTGGGATTATCAAGACAGCAGGGAATCCAATGGGGGGGGGAAAAGTGGCTTCCAGATTTTGTAGGCCAATCCTGCTTTTGGTTAGGGCGAAGAAAGAATCACTGACTTGACCCAACAGATCTGGGGTGTTATGTGGCCAAAGCAAGTTAAGAAACAGTTCCCAATCCTCTTTTGGGAGAATAAAGTTGGATGACAAGTAGGAGAGTTAGAACAGTTTGATAATGCACACTTTTATGAAGAGCTTAGAAGAAGGCAGAGATGAGGTTTTCTAAGTAATTTAAGTGCTGCAGGTGCCTGTTTGCACACAGAAGTCATTCAGATCTCAGAAATAAAGACTAAGGTGACAAGACAGGGAAGAAAAGCATTTTCTGCAGAATCAGTCACTTCCCTGTATTTGTCTTGCCTTCTAGTGCAGTGAGAGGACAAGGGGTCCTCTCAAGGGGACAAGGGATTAAAACTGGAAGAGGGGAGATTGAGGTTGGATATGAGGAGGAAATTGTTGGGTGTGAGGGTGGTGAGAGCCTGGCCCAGGTTGCCCAGGGAAGCTGTGGCTGCCCCATCCCTGGCAGTGTTGAAGGGCAGGTTGGATGGGGCTTGGAGCAACCTGGGCTGGTGGGAGGTGTCCCTGCCCATGCAGGGGGTTGGATCTAGATGATCTTCAACGTCCCTTCCAACTATAACTATTCTATGATTCAGATTCAGATGTTTAAAACCTTATGGCCCAAAGGAGAACTAATTTCAAACAAACTATTAAGTGTGAACTTGGAGATGATCTCGCATGTTTTACAGTGTCACAGGGTTTGCTAAGAAGTTTTTCCAGTGCCTGGCAACAGATACTGTCTTTTCCCACAGAAAGGCAGCAGTTATTTGACATTCCACTCCTCAAGGTGCCTACCTCCTGCTGCACCTACACCACATCTCCGAGTGATGAATTTCTGTCAAAATACAGTGAGCAGCCAGGCCTTCCCAGGAACATCAAATGGCCACATCCAGGAATCTCAATGGCAAGATCATCAAGTCCAACCATCAACCTGACACTGACAAGTCCTTCACTGAACCATATCACTCAGAACTTTGTCTGTATGACTCTTAAATTCCCCCCAGGGATGGGGACTCCACCACTGCCCTGGGCAGCCTGGGCCAGGGCATGACAACCTCTTGGTGAATAAATTCTTCCCAACATCCAAACTAAATCTCCCTAGGTGCAACTTGAGGCCATTCCCTCTTGTCCTTGTCATGTGTAACTTCATTGAACAGCCCAGTTCCCACCTCTTTACAACAGTCTCTTTCTCTCATTGCTTCATTTCTTATTTTCACTGGTGGCAAAAGAAATTGTGTCTTGTGACAGGCTGACCTTCCAGCTGAACTTCTCAGCCCCTCTGCCCCTTGTGAATCCCAGGTTTTAAGGGACCTCAAGGATCATATGGTCAAATCTTTCTAGGTAATAATATAGTTAAAATGAGATGGCCCAGCACCCTGTCAAGCTGAGGATATTATATTAATCTGCCTTCCAGCCACACAGCACCTTGCAGAGGTTAAAAGCTTGGCCACAAATCCTCAGGGAAGCAGTTTTCTATCCCATGCACAAGAGGAGGAACTGCAGTGCAGAGGAGAGAGGAAACTTGCAGGAGGCCACACAGCAAGCCCAGAGCTGAGCCAAGAGCAGAAGGCAGCTCTGCTCACTCCCCTCTCTGAGCTTGAACTCCATGCTTTTTCACCAGCACTGACAAGACAGATATTCCAGTGATTCAAGGGAACAAAGAGGGCACTCTCTGCACTGCCTTATGCTGCCATGTGTTTCCCTGCTGCAACAATTATCCATGGGATTCCCAACAAGGACTTACAGTCACTGGTTCCATCTGTGCAGGGTCTCTCATGGGGCTGAGGATGGGCTGTTTTTAGCCTTTTGTTTATTTGGACAAGTTCATTGCTTGCCAGAAGTGCTCCCCCCACTGCACACTCATACACACCCCCACATGCTCCTTGGAGCCAGAGAGCAGGGGACCTTCCATCCCACACAGGCTGCTTTGTAGGGCCTGGCTCTGCAGGAGCCTGTTCCTCCCTTTTCCCTAGAGCCAGCTTCTAAAAGCAATGCTGGGATCAGACAAAGGATCTCAGCCATCCATCAAGCTGGGGAATACAGGGATTGCTGTCCCGAGTCAGCAATCAGCCCCTTGGCCTGGAAAAACCAGTCTCCTGCTGCTGGCAGTAACTCCATGCCTGAGAGGAATGCCACTTCCCCTTCCACAGATGCATCTAGCCAGCCATGCAAGGCCTGCTGTGGTGCACAAATTAAGGTTTCCTCTCCATAAAGCCAACAAAACAAGAAAGATTGAGCTCCTGCTGTCCAGTTGTTTCCCCAAAGTCCCAGATAGAGGTTTCAGACAGAGACAAAGTGATGTGTTCAGAGCTGAATAAGCTCTTGGGCCTCCTCATGGACTGAAGAGGGCAAAGACCCAGATGTTTTAGTGGTGGCTTTGGCAGTGCTGGATTTCATAGAATCATGGAATAGTTTGTGTTGGAAGACACCTTAAAGATCATCCAGTCCCAGCCCCTGCATGGGCAGGGACACCTCCCATCAGGCTGCTCCAAGCCCCAGCCAACCTGCCCTTCAACACTGCCAGGGATGGGGCAGCCACAGCTTCCCTGGGCAACCTGGGCCAGGCTCTCACCACCCTCACACCCAACAATTTCCTCCTCATGTCCAACCTCAATCTCCCCTCTTCCAGATTATCCTAAAGATATTTTCAATCAAAACAATGCTGTGATTCTATGACTCTGTGTTGCAGGATGTTGGAAAAGCCCCAGACCTAGGATCTGCTCAAGAGGTGGATGTTCAATACAGGCAGTGCACAGGATCTGCTCTGTGCAGAATTGTGTGGCCACCATTACCACTTAAAGGCACCCATAGATGCTTCTAGGTGTGCTGGTCTGCTCTGCCAGCCCTGATTGTCAGCCCATCACAGGATCCAGTTGTCCTTTGACACACAATAGTGTAGGACAAGGCTCAGCCAGAAATCAATAAGCACACAAGACTAGGTCTGGCTGAAGAAGACAATTCATATAGGAGCAGTGACCACCACCTTGCCTATCTTCCTCCAATGTGCTGCTTTCACTCTCCCCCAAAAGCTCTCTCTGGTGCACTTAACTCTTCATTGCTACAGTTACCAGCAAATAAACTAGTTACATGACAATGGAGAAAACAGATCTGTGAGAATGTTTCCTCTGACAAATAAAGAAGACTCAAAGGATCAGTTCATGGGTCTTCAGGAAACTAAAGAGCCCAGTTCCATAAAAACATGGAATGGTTTAGGTTGGAAGAGACCTTAAAGATCATCCCTCTCATCTGTTTGCCAGTTTAAAATGGATCCACTCAAATTCCCAACTAAACCTTTCTGTTTCTGAGGGGTAGTTCATCTGCTCCTAGAACAGCCTAGTTGGAGACCTGGGGATATTTTAAGCTGCTGAAGATGAATTCTGAACATCTCTAACTCATTGGTATTTATGCAGAAATGCATAATTATGGAGTAATATTATTACTCCAGGGTGAGACCCTGGCCCAGGCTGGTCAGGGAAGCTGTGGCTGCCCCATCCCTGGCAGTGTTGAAGGGCAGGTTGGATGGGGCTTGGAGCAACCTGGGCTGGTGGGAGGTGTCCCTGCCCATGCAGGGGGTTGGAACTAGATGATCTTTAAGGTCTCTTCCAACACAAACCATTCTGTGATCTATGCTTTCTGCACCCCCTGGAGACCACCAACTGCATGTAGGAACCAAGCTGATCACTCCCCACCTGCCTCTCTGCAGCTGCCACTTGAAGTGCTGCAACAGAGCCACAGAATTCCCAGCACAGCAGCCTGTGAGATCACATGTTACTGCTGGGGGAGCCAGTGAAACTGGGCAAGATAAATGGCAGGATCCTGGCAGGAGGGAGTCCCGTGGTCCCTCTGTTTTCACTCCCCATCGTGTTCTTTTTCAGACAAACCCCTGGAAATCAGACCCTTGTCAATTAGATGCCTACACGTGGATTCAGGAATCTGGGCAATCAGGTTTGTAAATGTTTAGGGCAGGATTTTTCAAATGCATTTGAAGAACCCGCTTGGGAAAATCCATCCTCTAGCAGTCAAGGCCTGAAGGTGCTGTGGAAATGGTCTTTAATTAGTGTGTGCAATTTGGGAGGTTGAATTATTTCCTCAGCCCCATGTTATAGATGGGAAAGCCAAGGTACAAATGAGGCAGCATGTTTCCCAAGGCTACATAGCGTGCTAGTGCCTAAGCCAGAAACAGACCCTACTGCTTCTGACTCCCAGTTCTAGCTCTAATTACCAGAAAATTCCTCTCCTCTATGGCACAGCCAACTGGTTCCAATCATAAATCCAAGCTGTTGCAAAGATCAAGTCCATTTTTTTTCACTGCTTAACCCAAAAAAACATTTAATTTTCAAAACACAGGTTTGGCTTTTCACCAGAGGAAGGATTTGGTTTTCATTATTCATCTGTTTTTTGGGGGTTTTTTTCTCTCTCTCTCTTTTTAAAAGCCAAACATTCAATCACTCTGTTCAATATAGAGTTCCTAGGCTAGGAGCACTGCAACTATCATTACCCTATAAATCATCATGATTCTTACTATAAATACACTTCTGGATTTTTCATTTTGTTATTTTTATGACTAAAGATGGCACCTTTAGCAAACCTCAAAATGCTTTCCAGAATGAAGAGCTTTGAATCAAATCCTGCCCTCCCTATTTCTGAGAAGCAACCTTTTTTAAAAAAAAGTCTAACATTCCTTGGTGTATCTCCAAGGCAAAACCATCAACCCAAGGCTTTTCAACACAACTTGAATTATGCCAGTGTGGTGGTTTGGGCCTAACATGACAACAAAGAACCAGCCCCATGGCCACTCACTCAGCTCCCCACACACACACACTGGGATGAGGAGGACAAACCCAACTAGAAGCTGATGGGTCGAGACAAAGGACAAGGAGGGTTTTCCATTGATTAAGGTCACTGGGCAAAACAGATTCAACTTGGGGAAAAAGAATAATTTCATACTAATCAAATGTACACAGACAACACACAGACCAGGGCTTCCATGCATTACCCCCACCCCTCCCTTCTTCCCAGAGACAAGGGCAGGGAGTGAGAGGACAAGGGGAGATGAATTAAAATTGGTGGAGATTTAGGTTGAGTGAGCCCTGAAAGCTTTGCAGGAAGCCTCTTTGTTGGTTCTCCAGCAGCTTCTGAGCAAGTATGGTTGTAACTGCTCCAGGAATTAACACTCAAATCATAGAATCATGGAATGGTTTGGGTTGGAAGGACGTTAAAGATCATCTAGATCCAACCCCCTGCATGGGCAGGGACACCTCCCACCAGCCCAGGTTGCTCCAAGCCCCATCCAACCTGCCCTTCAACACTGCCAGGGATGGGGCAGCCACAGCTTCCCTGGGCAACCTGGGCCAGGGTCATTAGCTGAACTGCTTTTGGAGTCACATAGCTGCTCACTGATGGGGTGAAAAAGCCTCTTTATTTCTTTTACCTGAAACCATCATTGGTATGAACTCCCACAACTGGCTGTGCATGGACTACAAACATCCTAGCAGATACCCCAAGAGCTACTCTCCATCAGAAATCCCAAAGCAGGATTAAGTCTATTAAGTCTGTCCCATGGGATCCTTATGGAGGATGTAAACAAATGAGCCCTGCCAGCAAGTAAATGATCACTGTGAACATCCGGAACACTCTTCTTTGACCTTTCAGCATGTTCATAAATTCTCTGAGGATGAATTCCCTCTAGTACCCAGGATGAAAATAAGAAAGGGACAACTTCTTTTTTGACCCCACTCTCATTTTGACATCCACAACCCAAGATTAATCCTATCTGAATCCTGGCTTGCCAAGACACAGTGGTCTCTTATTTGATCCCTGTGGGGACAGATGAGGCCTCCAAAGAAATTCCCTCAGAGGAGGGAGCAAGGACATCCCTCAGGGAAGATATGAAGAGGATAAAACCTACAGAGGAACAGGGATTGACTTATGGTGTGGGAATAGGAATGCAAAGCCAGCAAGGGGAACACATAAGCTCATAGAGGAGAAAGCTGACAGACCTAGGAATAAGAGGACTTAAGAAGTGTGGCCAGCAGGTCAAGGGAGGGGATTGTCCCTCTTTACTCAGCCCTCATGAGACCCCACCTGAAGAACTGTGTCCAGGTGTGGAGCCCCCAACACAGTAAGGACATGGAGCTCCTGAAGAGTCCAGAGGAGGCCATGGAGATGATCTTTAAGGTCCCTTCCAACCCATTCCATGACTCTGTGATAAATTCCTCTAGCCCTGCTTGCTCACTGATGTGTGCAGACTTTCCCCACCCTGATCTCCCTGTACTGTTGCTCAGCTCAGCCATTTGGCTCAGAAATAATTTACAACTTCCCAGCTTGAAAGGTATTCCTTTAAAGAAACAGGAATGCAGTGTCCTTGTCCTAGTCAATCTTGGCTTTGTAGAGGAGTCTTACAAAACCCACAGTACCAGAGAAATATGAACATGGCTTTATCACACAAGTGTCCCCACTTTTTCTTAAATACAAGGTAAGGGAAAACACCAGGTCTCTGCCACTGCACTGGGTTGATACACAACAGGATAGACAAACTAGCAGGCACATATATTACAATAATGATCTTTTACTACCACTTCCTTCAGAAACACCACTAGTAGCTAGAACTTGGTCAGCAATTATTTTTACTTGCTGTGAGATCAAGAGAGAAACAACAAGTCTTGTCTTTAAATAAATGAGAATCTCAAGCCTACAATAATTTGTAAATATTACACTGAGGAAAAAACAACAACAACAAAACACAACAAAACAAAACAAAAAGAATACCCAAGATCTCAGTTTCACTTCAAGCTGCATTATCTTCATCATATAAAAACGTGGTTTGGAAGAAATTTTAAGACAGGCAATAATGGAGAACAGATTTCATTGCATATTTTCTCCTGGATTACTTAAATTACTTTCAGAATCTCAGAAGCCATTCCAAGTTCAATGTTTTCCTTTATCTATCTTTACTTTTTTTAATTTGCCTTATTATTTCAATTATCCCCAGCCAAAGAAATTCATCCCTGATCTCAGTCCATTGGATACAGCTGTCCAAGACAGATGGACTTGGTGCCTGTGAGACAACAACAGGGAAGGCTCTAACTCCATGATATACAATTCTGAAGGCAGAAAAACTATTTGAGTCAGTTTCAAGTTCAAGCTAAAAATAGAAAATTAAAATTAAAATCTCCCAGGCCAGATTCTCATGCTCAAAACCATTAATTTGAAAGGCTGAGACTGTTCAGGGTCTCCTCCCAGGAGGTGCTGAGTGACCTTAACTCCAGTGAAAGTCACTGGAAGTTTAAAGAGCTCTGAAGCTCACAGGATTGGGCCTTTCAAGGAGCTAAAATCTCACTGAGCAGCTAAGAAACTGACAACAAGCACTGCCCACTCCTGGGAGGGCTCAAGGATCACCCCTCCAGTTGACTACATTAAATGCCCACTGGAATTTACTCAGCAGTTTTCAGGTCACCTAGTTCAACCCCCCTGCAGTAAGCAGAAACATCTTCAGGTAGACCAGGTTGCTCAGAGTCCCATCCAACCTGACCTAGAATGTTTCCAGAGATGGGGCATCCACCACCTCTCTGCACAGAAGTTTCTGTGCTGGCTACTGACATCCACACGGGACAGAGGAATTCCCATGTCTTCCCATCATGAGCTGCTGCCTCTTTGCCAGTTCACAACATTTTAAAGGACAATCAACAGTTTTTCACACAATAATATTCTTCTGGCTGTGTTGTTTGCTCTGTCACAAGGTATATGAACAGCAGTCACTTCAGATATAGCACTGAATATAAAATTCTTACCTCCTCCTGGTCCAATGCAATCACATGGTCCTGGCTTCCTTTGGCATCCTCATTGCCCAGCATCCATCTCTATGGACCATCCCAAGAAAAGCAAGTTCTGTATTACTCAGCTGGAAGGAAAAATGGAAAGGAGTGATTAAAGATCCTGGACTCACTTTATCTAAAGACAATGAACAAACTATTGGCTTTGAGTAGCTGTAATAAAGAGAAGTGCCAGCCTGGTGGGCCCTGCAAAGCAGAACCCAGTGGATGGGCTACCATGTTGCAAGAACAAAAATAAAGCATCCTG
>NW_009951813.1:67607-70395 GCF_000747805.2 Chaetura pelagica | reverse complement strand
CAAGAGACCATGTTGCCAGTGCCACCAAGGCACAAAAAGTTTTACCTGACAACTGATCATCTTGATTTGACTGAGGTCTCAGCTGTGGGGCTTGCTGCCTGCCCCCATTTTATGCCAGATTTTGCAACGCTGTAGAGAATAGCCTGGGGGAAAAACTGATCTGAGGGTGCTCCAGGGACTCAAAAATCAGAAAACAAATCAATCAAACTGTAAATATGTTTTTAATCTTAGGAATTTTGCACACCCATGACTGCTGAAGAGTTGATATTCTAGAGCAACTGGCCATGTGCAGAATGATGACTGAGATACAGACCCTGCCCAGTATGAAATGAAGGATATTTTTTTTTCCTGCAGAAACTTTGGGTTAATGTTCAATTACACTTTTGATCCGCAGGGAAAAAGCAGAGGGAATAACGTCTTGTTCTGCTCCCGGTCGGTTTCACACATTAGTCACTGGAATGAGGATGCTCCGGGCAAGATTTAAGCGAACATCCGTCTCGTGGCTTCAGGAGAAAAGAGGGTTGGCTCCATCACCTGGTGCTGCTCTCATAACACTATCAGGATGCCCAAAAAACCCCGCTCAGCCACCAGCAGCCTCGTGCTGCCCTCTGACGGGCTGCAGGCAGCTCCTCTGCTCTCCCAGATCCAGCAGGCAATGGCACAGACGGTTTGGAGCGTCCCTGTCATCATCTGCTGGATTTATGGCACGTTGCAATGACTGCACAGCCACAGCCGGTGCTCCAGCAGCTCCTCCCCATGCCTGGCTTCCCAGAAGAGGGAAAGCAAAGCTCCCGTGACCAGAGCTGTGGTGTTGGGTGATGCCAAAATACCGACCAGCCCACAAGCACGCAGCCCTGGCTGCTGCAGATCCACTTGTCTGGGCTCCATCATAACTACCAGGAACTGCTACCCTGGCTGTCAAAGGCCTGGAGGAGTTAACAGATGAGGAAGGTTTACACCATTCCCAATCTGAGCCCTGGAGCTGAGCCCACAGGCTCAAAGACTGACTCTCCTGCCTGCCAAGTGGAGAGGCCACAGTCTGACCTCTGAGCTGGGAATAGCCCCAGGTTGGCTGGGATGCAGAGCACAGGAGGGACCTGGGACAAGGGCAGGGAGGGAGAGGACAAGGGGAGTGGTTTCTAACTGGTAGAGGGGAGATTGAGGTTGGACATGAGGAGGAAATTGTTGGGTGTGAGGGTGGTGAGAGCCTGGCCCAGGTTGCCCAGGGAAGCTGTGGCTGCCCCATCCCTGGCAGTGTTGAAGGGCAGGTTGGATGGGGCTTGGAGCAACCTGGGCTGCTGGGAGGTGTCCCTGCCCATGCAGGGGGTGGGATCTAGTTCATCTTTAAGGTCCTTCCAGCCCAAATCATCCCATGATTCTGTGATACTGCCCTGTTGGTGGAAGGAAGCAGGGACACATCCTGTCACAAACCTCCTCACCCCAGTCAACCACGCTGATCCTTCTGCTGACACTGCCAACAAGTGTCTGACTTTGCAGGCCATCAGCACTGACACCAGTGGCCTGAATCATACATTCACAGCAGAGAGCTAAAAAACCTCCATACAACTTATTTCAGCACCTCCTCTTGCTTGAAGAGAGGACCAAAGTGCTTTTGAGACACCACAACCAGCTGGAATGCTACTCCTTTGCTACATGAAATTGGGATACACAGTTTCCATTATATTTATGCAGAGCACAGCACAGGCCTGTGTACTGCTACATGAAGTAATCCATCTTCTTTCCTGGCTTTAAAAGTCTTGTGATGTTTTGAAGGCAATCCCATGATGTGTAGGTGCCTGGGTTGTCAGCTTGGAGTGCTAAAATGAATTCAACCCCTGTCTGAGAAAACACCAGGATCTTTGAATTAGGAAATTTGGGGTTGGTTGTATTTTTCTTCTCACACGTGAAACTCTGGAGTACGCAACAGGTCCTGTTTTCTTGCCCTATTAAAGGGGCTGGAAACTTACTGTCTCTTTCCAGAAGGAGCAGGGATCCTCAGACATGAAGCGACTCAAGGAACAGAGGTGTCAATGGACACTCTGGCCTTGTGCCCCTCTCCAGGCCAGCTGGGCACCTTGCTTGCCTGTTTCTCCACCCATTTTAAGGCACATGTCTTTTCCTGGGGCAGACATCTTCTCCCTGTCTCAACACCCCCTTTCCACATTGCTTCTGCCCCAGAAGGACTCTCCTATGCCTCATTCCAGTTCCTGAATGGCCTTGCCCAGGCTTGGTTTGCTTTTTTGGCCCTCCTTGCCTCATCCATCCACCAACCCCGCTCCCCATCACCCCTCAGGCCCCTCCCTTCTCCCTCTTTCAGTCTCAGACCCCTCATTTCATCCCCTTCCACCCAGGTCTACTCCTCACCTC
This sequence comes from Chaetura pelagica, assembly GCF_000747805.2. NCBI lineage: Eukaryota > Metazoa > Chordata > Aves > Apodiformes > Apodidae > Chaetura > Chaetura pelagica. Next base: position 68,028 of record NW_009951813.1, on the reverse strand, counting down.
AGGCCTCCTGAAGGCCCCAAAAGGCACCCCTCACACACACACAGAATCACAGAATCATCCTGGTTGGAAAGGACTTTGAAGATCATGAAGTGCCACCATAACCTAAATCCACCAACCATAACCTAATCTACCCGTTCAGTGCTTAAATCACATCCCTGAGCACCACATCTATTTCTTTTAAACACTTCCAGGGATGGTGACTCCACCACCTCCCTGTTCCATATCCAACCACTCTTTGGGTAAAGAAATTCTTCCCAATACCCAACCTAACCCTCCCCTGGTGCAGCCTCAGGCCCATTCCCTCTCACCCTGTCACTATCCACTTGAGAGAAGAGCCCAAACTCCCCCCTCCCTACACCCTCCTTCCAGCCAAACGCAGAGAGCAACACCCCCACACACACACACCCCAACCCACCCCGCT
>NW_009951813.1:45695-67208 GCF_000747805.2 Chaetura pelagica | reverse complement strand
GGGGGGCGCGGGATGGGGCGTGCGGAGTGACTGACCCCCTCATACTGACCGACTGACCCCCTCAGACTGACTGACTGACTGACTGACACCTTCACACTGACTGACTGATACCCTCACACTGATGCCTGCACACTGACTGACTGACTGACAGCCTCACACTGACTGACTGACCCCCTCATACTGACAGACTGACTGACAGCCTCACACTGATGGACTGACCCCCTCATTCTGACAGACTGATACCCTCATACTGACTGACAGACTGATACCTGCACACTGACAGACCCCCTCACACTGACAAGACTGACTGGCACCCTCATACTGACTGGCTGATACCCTCACACTGAGTGACGCCTGCACACTGACTGACTGACTCCCTCACACTGACAGACTTACACCCTCACACTGACAGACTCCCTCACACTGACTGACTGACACCCTCACACTGTCAGACCCCCTCACACTGACTGACACCCTCTCACCAACACCCTTATGCACTGACACAGCCCCAGGGACCCTCAGGCACTGACACACACGTTAACTCCTGAGCTGACTGACACACACACACACACACACACACACTCCTGTGCACGCTGGCAGGCTCACGCAGGCTGACACACACACTCATACAGGCTGGTGCACACATAGACACGCTGACATGCACACTTACACACACAGACACTCACCCCAGCCTGGCAGGCAGGTTTGTGAGCAGTTACACTCTTGCAGACACAGACAGACACCTGCCTGCAGCCAGGGTCACAGACACACTCAGGGCACTTACAGCAGTGTCCCGGGCTGCCTGTGGGTCAGGCACACTCCTGGGCACACACACGTTCTCACACCTTGGTGCTCACACTCTGTTAGGCCCTTACTCACATACTCACTAGCCTGTACACTCACATGCTTGTAGGGCTTACACACTGGCTTACACGTTCATCTCCCTGTAGGCAATTACACACTCATGGTTGTACCCTCTAAGGCACTGACACACTCACTTGTGCTGCTCTGCTCACACCCCTGTGCTCACACATGTAGGCACTTCCACTTCTTGCACTCGCATGCTTGTGTGCACCCATCCAGGAGCATCCCTCCCTGCCTGCCCCATGCCCCTGCACACCTCTCACACACTTGTAAGGATTTGCACTCTCCTGCTTGCTCATCAGCACTTGCACGACCCAGGATTCCCCTCTTCCCTGCCTGCATGTGGCCGTGGCAGCACACTCACACTCACAGGTGCTCTGTCCCTCCCTGCCTGCTCACATACAGGCTGTGGGCACACTGAGGCACCTCACAGTGTCCCTATCAGCCTTTCACACACACTGCACACCTCCCTGTGCTCATGCCCCTGTGTCCCTCAGTGCTTGCTGCTCTGCACACACACTTTCACACATGCTCACACCCATGCACCCGCACCCAGTGATTTGTAGTGCTTTGCCACCCACACACCCCCTCTGTGTGTGTGTGCTCACGCTGTGCTGAAGTGTCTGCACTGTCTGCCACTTTTACAGTGTCCTGTGCTCAGCCCTGTCACTGTCTTGCTGCCTGCTGTGTACGTGTGTGAGTACAGACACACACCTGTATAACACAACTGCCCTGCTGCCTGCTACTCACACACCTCTTTCTTCAACCCTTTCCTTGCACACTCACAGCAGCTCAGTGCATAGTCATGCTTGCACACACACACACACACCCTGTAGCCTCCTCAGCCTCTCTCAGGTGTGTGTTCACACAGCCCAGCACATCACTGAGCATCCCACTGGCTGCCTCTCCCTCATGCACACACTTACACCAAGTTTGCCATCACCTTGCACACATACACTGACACATCAGTGAGCCTCCCCCTGCCTGCCACTCATGCAAACATGCTGTGTGGAGTCCCTTTCTCTTTACCCTCACAAAGGGCTATCTACCACCTCTCCATCTTTTTTACTCCCCTCCCTCACAAACAGGCCACTGCTTTTTGAAACACCGGCAGATCCAAGCAACAGTCACCTGTTGCCTTTAGGAGTCTGGCTTTCCTTACCTACACCCCTCAGGATCCCCCTCTGCATGGCATGTCTGCACAGAGTTGTGCAGAGTCACCCACTGTCACATACTGCACAAGTCTGCCCCCTCTGCCCCACACACAACTGACAGGCACACAGACACACTCAGGAGCTGTCAGTCACCACATGGCCGCTTGTCTTACTCACACAGGTGTGTGTGTATGGATAGATAGATAGATCGATTGATCGATCGATCGATCGATCTTATCCCTATGGAGCTCTACATGTTTCCTCCACACCCCAGCCCTGTGTTAGCTGCCACACACAGTGTTCCCCATCAGCACCTGTATTGCACAAAACCTTCATTTCAGTGTGTTCCCTCCTCTACTTCCCATCACACAGAGAAGCAGCCTTTTCCTTCAGTGCCTTCATCATGTATTTAGTCCAATTTGTGCCAATCCATCCTTTCCAGTCACTCCCACCACACAGACACCTACCCAGACACCTGCCCTCCAGCATGTTCACTCACATGGTACCACTGCCCCTGTGACACAGAATCATGGGATGGTTTGGGTTGGAAGGGACCTTAAAGATCATCCAGTCCCAACCCAGGGACACCTCCCACCAGCCCAAGCTGCTCCAAGCCCCATTCAACCTGCCCTTCAACACTGCCAGGGATGGGGCAGCCACAGCTTCCCTGGGCAACCTGGGCCAGGGTCTCACCAGTGTGTCAGTGTCACACACACAGTTCCACCCTCTCCCCTGTGACATAATGACAATCACAACAACACCCAGACCGACTGTGGGACATGGTTAGAGGTTTCCCCTCCAAGTGCTGCCCTGCCTATCCCCATGGTGATGTGAGGCAGACACAGCTCAATGACCCCCCCAGCTCCAGGGAGGCTCTGGCACTTCAAGTGTGTCACCCCTCCCTCTTAGCAGCCGGGGTACCCATTGCATCCAGAGAAGGAGCTGCCATCTCCCTCTCCCCTGCTCCGTGTAGTGAACGCTCAGTTTGTTGCTGTATGTTTCTGAGTGGCTTTTGTCCTTCTGTGAAAGCTCCCTGTTCTCTGAAATTCATGCTGTCTCTTGGGTTCCACTTTGCAGACTGTTGAGCCTGGTTCATGCATGCCTGCTGGTTTTGAGTGGCATCGACCCTCTTAAATGAGTCTTCTTTTTGAAGTGTAAGGGTAAAATACTTCTCAATAATGTTTTAACTGCTTAGGGTGACATTGACACATAAATTCTCCTGTTTGTAGATGCTTTGTTCTAACTTTCTTTTTTTTTTTCTTTTGCTTCTGTAGCTGGAGCCATATATGGATGAAAACTTTGTTTCAAGAGCCTTTGCCACCATGGGAGAGCTCGTACTGAGTGTAAAAATCATTCGAAACAGGTTGACAGGGTAACTGTTCATGCTTGTTCTCAGTTTGTTGTGCTGCTGCATTTGGATTGAAGCCTTTGGCCTCTGCCCGTCGCTGTGCTCAGTGATTTTCCCTTTGAGCTCTTCACCATTGTTGCCAACAACATGGGTGTGTTGGTGGTAGCAATGGAGAGGACAGTTGTTGGCTCTTTGACCTCCCCATCAGCAAACCAAGGTTTGGCCCTCCTCCTGCAGTGCTTTTGGCCGTTGATTTGGAATGAAATGAGCAGAAGAAATTAGGTTCATGTTCTTGGAAATGTTGTCATTTCAGTTTTCAGCTGTTTAAACTTGGGTGGGAAGATATATGTAGTTAATTAAAGCAGGAAATAAACTAATTTACTGGGGTACATCAAGAAGACTGTGTCCAGCAGGTCAGGGAGGTTCCTTACCCTCTACTCTGGCCTGGTGAGACCATATCTGGAGTTTTGTGTCCAGTTCTGGGCTTCCCAGTTCAAGAGGGACAGGGATTTACTGGAGACATTCCAATGGAGGCTACAAGGATGATGAAGGGACTGAAACATCCTGACGAGGAAGGACAACTTTCCTGATAAGGAAAGGCTGAGAGACCTGGGGCTGTTCAGTCTGAGGAAGAGAAGACAGAGAGGATCTTACTAACGTTTACAAAGATATGAAGGGTGGGTGTCAAAAAGTCTCTTCTCAGTGGTGCCCTGTGATAGGAAAAGGGGCAATGGGCACAACATGGAATTCAGGAGGTTGAACCTAAATGCTTCTTGACTGTGAGGGTGATAGAGCCCTGGGACAGGCTGCCCAGGGAGGCTGTGGAGTCTCCATCCCTGGAGACATTCCAACCCCCCTGGATGTGTTCCTGTGGGATCTGCTCTGTGGGATCCTGCTCTGGCAGGGGGTTGGACTCAATCTCCAGAGGTCCCTTCCAACCCTGACATTCTGGGATTCTGTTTAATTGTGAGAAAAAAATATTTTCTGTGTTTATGTTGACAGGACTGACTGGTAAGTTTGGGTCACTTTACCTGAGATCCAGGATTACTCTACTAGCTTCATTTTGGTCGCTGATATTTATATTTTGAAAAAGAAGTTGTTCTAAGTGTTGCAACCATAGCAATGTTCCTACCAGTTATCTAAAAAGTATAATATTCCTCCTGGAATGGGATTTAAACCTGAAATCTTTTCTCTCTCCTGTGTCTGTGTTCAGAATTCCAGCAGGCTATTGCTTTGTAGAATTTGCAGATCTAGCTACTGCAGAGAAATGTTTACACAAAATCAATGGAAAACCTCTTCCTGGTGCTACACCGGTGAGTAAATGGAATCAGCCAGTTGGGAAGCAAAACTGGGATGGAGTAGAGAGTGTAGAATCTGTATTTTGAATGATGACAGACAAATTCCTAGTTGGCAAACTGGGATTCTTCTTTTCTTTTGAGTTACTAATGAATATTGAAACTGATCGTGTGCTTGCTCAGAAAATTGTTGGGGGAAAATGCTCATTTCTCTGTGACTGGATATAGTAATGTTGTATTTTGGAGCCTTGCTACTGATATGGTTGGGGAAAACATCAATTTCTCTGTGACTGGATAAAATCCAGGTATAGAAATGTTGCCTTTCTGGACCTTTCTACTATTGCCAAAGTTGGACTAATAAGACACTAAGAGAAGCAGGGAAAAAATAGATTGAATATACCTACCATAGCCTTCTTTCTCCCTCTGTTTGTCATTCCATGTTAATTTCTCCCACTGAGTGTGTTGTAGAAATACAAGGTGAACCTGCAAGTTCACCCTGAGGTTGGTTTTACCTTGGATTGGCAAGTGAAACAGGACTTTTGGGCCTTGCATTATTCTTGGCCCTTAGCAAAGAAAAGCTATTCCAGCCTGTTGACAGTGGGAAAGGACCTCGTCCATTGTGTGACTGCAAGACACACCAGATGTCTGGGTACATAAAAGTTTGGGAAGGAGAGGAGGAATAGTCCCTGGAGGCTAATTTTAGGATGTTGACTCTCTTGCAAGGAGTAATACAATAATTGAAGTCTGGTTTTAGGAATACCCACCTTTATCCACAGTTTAATTAAAAATGTGTTTTGGTGTGGAGCTGAGGGACATGGTTTAAGCACTGGTCTTGGTAGAGTTGGGTTAATAGTTGGACTCGATGATCTTTAAGGTCTTTTCCAAACAAAACAATTCATATCATAAGTATAGTAATTGTTGTATTATCTTTTACAATCAATATATTGGAAATATCAAGTCTGTAAATAAGGTATCAATGTTTTGCTACAGCTGTACTCAAGTAATCAAATGTTCTCCTTGATAACTTAAGTGGCTGGCCTGATGGTATTGAACATCTGTCAGCATTAAGAAAGTTGTGTCAAATAAGCTTATTGTGTTTTTTTTCCTGATTGTTTGGGTTCACATGAGAACAGTTGAATGTATGGATTCATTTTTGCCTCGTTTCAGGCAAAGCGATTTAAATTGAATTATGCAACGTATGGAAAACAGCCCGATAACAGGTAAACACTTGATGTTCAAATGTTGCTTTTGCCTCCTTCATGTCTGTCCATGCAAAGAGGATTCAAAATATGTCAAACCACAAGTGCCTAATGAGACATACAGCTAGAAAATTGGGATAGGAGAGAACTGACCAGCTGCACAGAGCTGGTCTGTCCAGCAGTGCCAGTAACTGAGTCTTAGTGGAGCCCAGAAACCACCCGTGTCCTGGGCTGCATCCCCAGCAGTGTGGGCAGCAGGGCCAGGGAGGGGATTGTCCCCTCTGCTCTGCTCTGGGGAGACCCCCTGGAGAGCTGTGTCCAGGTCTGGAGCCCCCAACACAGAAAGGACATGGAGCTGCTGGAGAGAGTCCAGAGGAGGCCATGGAGATGATCCAAGGGCTGGAGCAGCTCTGCTCTGGAGACAGTCTGGGAGAGCTGAGGTGTTCAGCCTGGAGAAGAGAAGGCTCCAGGGAGACCTTAGAGCACCTTTTCTTGCCACGTTAGAAATCCAGAGATGCCCTGTGAGATCTAAAAAATTAAATTCTCTCTAAAAATTAAATTATCTTTAAAAATGGAACTATCTATAAAAAGCATCATTGAGTAGATCAGATGTGCTGCTTGAATTATCTTGGAAAAGAAGTGTCAATAAAAATTTTAGTCACCTAAGCAACTTAACTATTAAAATGATCCATGAAGTGATTCTTTAATATCACTTTTCTCTAGACTCAGATGTTCAGGCTAGTTGTGAACTGACACTCAGCACACCTCTTTTTTGTTGTATGATTGTGCTTAAAAAGTTTCCTTTTTTCATTTCCTCAGTCCAGAATATTCCCTTTTTGTGGGAGACCTGACTCCTGATGTGGATGATGGCATGTTATATGAATTTTTTGTTAAAGTTTATCCATCATGTAGAGGTGGAAAAGTTGTTTTGGACCAGGCAGGAGTATCCAAGTAAGTCATCATTTATTCTTTCTTTTCTTTCACTTCACATGCAATGGAAGATACAGGAATAAAAGAAAAGATACAATGCAGCAAGGGGAAGGGAATAGTTCTATCAGTTTAGATTTTAGTTATCTAAAAATACAATGTGCTTGGATATTCAGTTAGGAGTGTGGTTGGGTTTTGGGAGTCACCAAAGGATATTGTCCCTCCTCTGTCAGCCTGATGCTCTTTGTGTGTTGACAGTATGTTATTGCAGTTCTGCAAATGCTGAAAAAATGGCTAAGTCATCTTGAAACACTTGTCTGCCTGGCCTCCTAGATGGGATGGGGCTTTTGGAGCCTTCAGGCTATTGAGTGTGAGTTCCTGTGACAGCTTTATAGGGTTTTGTTTCACTGAGGGCAGGGCAAGCAACGCTATGATTCATTGTCCTCAGCTGCTTACTTAGTAGCCACCTTTTCTGGAAATGCCTCACCAAAACCTGATGTCAAAAAGTTGGTTTTCTTAACGTTGTGAAGACATTTTATAAAGAGCAAGAAAATGGAACTATTCTCCTAGAAGAGGGACCAGCTGATCAGCATCCTTATTTTCAAACTAGAGCTTCAATGGAATGCAATATTCTGATGTAATGCCTATGAGAATGTTATGCTGAGACTCAGAAAGTGGCTGTAGATCTCCCCTCTTTCTCACATGAGGGTTCTCAGTCTCAGATTGGTTTGAAGGAACTCTGGAGCTCTCTGGTCCAGCTTCCCACTCTGAGCAGGACTGCTGCTTACACTAGTTCAGGTCAGCCATGAGTTGTGGAGCCTGGAAAACCTCCCAGGTTGGAGATAATACAACCTGCGTGGGCAGCCTGTTCAGAGCTGCTTCCCTAGCAATGAAGTTCTTCTTCATGTGCAACCTCAGCTTCTTGTGGAGCTGCTCAGTCACTCCCTGGCTGTGTAGTACTCATGGTGTTACTGCCACCTCACCCCTGACCAACCCTGCTGGGGTGGGCTTTGGGTGCCTCCTCCTCCTCAGGGGTAAAAATCCAACAGTGCCTCTTTTGCTGCACCTGCTGCCTACAAAATAGGTGTTGGGCTCTGGGAACTGATCTTAAGTGCAGACCTCAGGGAAGGGGAATCTGTGGTAGATTGGGAAGCAGGGAAGGAGCAGGGGCTCAAGGGGCTGTTGCTGGGAAGGGCAGAGCTGTCTCCTCCAGCAGGGCTGGGTTGTTGCTGCCAGGGGCTTTGTTGTGACTTGTGCAGTTACTCAAAGCTGAGGCAACTGCAAGTGATGGTGTGATGTGAGAGAGGAACCTGGGGCTTTGGAAGTGCCTAGTGAAGCCCTGGCCCTCCCAGCCAGGGCTGGTAGATCAGGAAGGTCTCCTCCCACCACCTCTTGTCCAGGCAAGAGAGGAGTTTGGAGGCTGATGCCATAGTGCTGTGCCTGCTGCTTTGCTTTCTGCTGAGGATGCAGGCTGAGGGGCTTGTCCTCAAAGCAGGGACAGGACAGTCTGCCAGGCTGGTCCTGGCCATGAAGTAATTATTTCTTGGTGGGCTTTCTTCTGTACTAAAATCTGGTTTAGCCATCACTGTGAAAAAACTGCCTGGAAAAGCTGGAAGGATCCCTCTCTCCCTTTCTGCACCCAATACCTGTTCCTGTTCACAGCATCCAACTATTTATCTGTCCTCTATTTTGTAACTGCCAAGATTCCTGGTTTCACTTCCACACTACTGGTCCCATCCAAAAGGCTGTAGGACTCTTTGTGGCAGCTTAGAAGCTTAAACACTTTGGTGTGGAAACACCTAAAGCTGATTTAAATTCACTTACAAGTTGACTTGCATTGATTTCATTTGCCACAGTCCTTTCCAACAAGCCAAGTTAAACACAGTGTGTACTCATGTAGTTTTGCTCTTGCTTAATTATCCAGTTTGTATGTAGATAAGCCTGAGCTTTTATTTGCTCTTCTTCAGGTCTTCTTGACTCAGGTCAAGCCTCAGTCTGGATTTGGAGGAGTAAATAAATCCATATATGTGTAAAAATATGCCCTGGGACTTGTGTCTGTATCTTCCTATGCAAGATACTGTGTTTTATGGGACACCAGTTGCTCTGTAGTAGCTTCCACTGTGGTCCTGCCACAAGTACCAGGTGATGCCACTTTCAAAGCAGGATGTGACTTGGTGTTGAAGAGTTCCCACAGAACAGATAACATGATGTAAATTTACAGCCTTGTTTACGGCTCATTCTTCTCCCCAGGTAGACAAGCCCTTTCCCTCCCAAACTCCTTCCTTCCCCTAGATGGATTCCTCTCTCCCTCCCACACCTAAGTCTTTGATCTTTCTGCTGCATGAGGCAGCCTGTCCCACCTTGGGATGCTGGCACTGCCCTCCTGGGTGCTATTGTGTTGTTTCTGACTCACTGCAGCCTCAGAATCCCACGCAGGGGACATCTGGGGCTGGAGGGGGATGAGTACTTTCTGGCTAGCTGGCCTGCAGTGCTGCTAGCCCTGCAGTGAGGGATTGCCACAGAGCTGAGGGCTGCCTGCCTGCTTTCCCCCTCCAGACCATGATGTCAGAGCAAGGTGCAGCAACTTGACACTGAGTGCTCCTTTTCAGGTCTGCTTTTGATGCTGATGGGGCTAAGAAGGATGTGGAGCTGCTGGACAGAGTCCAGAGGAGATCAGAGAGATTATCCAAGGGCTGGAGCAGCTCTGCTCTGGAGACAGACTGAGAGTTGGGGTGTTCAGCCTAGAAAAGAGAAGGCTCCAGGGAGACCTTAGAGCACCTTCCAGTGCCTGAAGGGGCTCCAGGAAATCTGGGGAGGGACTTGGGACAAGGGCAGGGAGGGAGAGGACAAGGGGAATGGATGAAAACTGGCAGAGGGGAGACTGAGGTTGGACATGAGGAGGAAATTGTTGGGTGTGAGGGTGGTGAGAGCCTGGCCCAGGTTGCCCAGGGAAGCTGTGGCTGCCCCATCCCTGGCAGTGTTGAAGGGCAGGTTGGATGGGGCTTGGAGCAGCCTGGGCTAGTGGGAGGTGTCCCTGCCCATGCAGGGGGTTGGGACTGGATGATCTTTAAGCTCCCTTCCAACCCAAGAATATTCAGTAATCAAAAAGAGCCTGGCTTTCTTGTTTCACACGAGGGACTCTGTGTCTCTGCAGAGGTTATGGGTTCGTGAAGTTCACGGATGAGCTGGAGCAGAAGCGAGCGCTGACAGAGTGCCAGGGAGCTGTGGGCTTGGGCTCCAAACCCGTGCGCCTCAGCGTGGCTATCCCCAAAGCGTGAGTATAACAGCAGCCAGATGGCTCCCTGAGAACAGCCTGAAGTGAAATCCTGGGGGTTTTTTAAATATCTGATCATGGTTTGGGTTCACTTCCTGGATGTTCCCATCACAAAGTGAAGGAAAGGCCACAAATCTGGTAGCTCGACTACCAGAATGCACAGGAATTCAAACAGCTTATAAGATCAAGATCATGATAAGTTCAAGATCATTATAAGATCAAGATCATGATAAGATCAAGACTAAGCTTTTTACTGTTTTTAATTGTATATATTATGAAATACCCACACATGTGCACACACTGTATTTAAATATGATTCTTTTGAAAGTATATCTTCCTTTGCATGGAACTGAAATAGAATCTGAATCTGTTATTGATTACTGGCTAGTCAAGCTGACTTACCTTGCTAATTCTATTATAATGTCTACTAAATATAAGTCTTTTGGGGCAGGGATTAACTGTTTTTTCTGTGTTTGTTCAGAACCTGATACAATGAGATCCTGATCTGACTTGGGGCTCGTAGCACTAGGGTAATACGAATAATAGTAATTGCTCCCTATTTGAATCATATTTAGATTTTCAGTGACCTCAGAAATCTTTTGGGGGGGGATAAGGAAGACAAAAGCAGGAAGAGAGGGTGTATCATGGTGAGAAGATTGATGTTTCCCTCTTCCTGCCTCTCACTAATTTCATCATCAGACATAGCTTTACATGGGGACCTGTTTTCATTTTCAAATAATATTTGTCATCTCATTCTTTCAAATCTTGATAATCAGGTGGGAGTCCCAGTTCCTTGGGAATGTCAATTTTAGCTCACAGGCTATTTATGTTTACTTTTTTAATTACTTGTACTCTTTCTTGAGCTCTTCCAGCTTTGTGCTTTGAAGACCATGCTACAATAGTGGCAGAAGAGAGAGGTTTTTGTCCATTTTTACTAAAGAAACCCCCAGCTCTTTTGCAGGGCTCTAAGTCTTGAACTCTTCATAATAGAGCAAGACTCAGTGCCTTGCCTCAGGAAACTGCAGAGCACTTCATCCTATTTATCAGAAGGAAAAAAGGACCCAGGAATCTGGATCATGGTTCAGGATCATTCTAAAAAGAGTCTCATTATCCTGAACTCTTCCCTTCCCAAACCCAGGAAGTGAGACTAAATTAACTTCTAAAGAATTAAAACCATGTTTATTAATGAAGATGAATATGAATACAGGAAAGGGCATTAAATTTAAACCACTTCTTTCTTGCTGCAAGTGTATGCAAATGATAAATCCTGCTGCAGTTACTAGTGAATATATCTTAAAGACTGGAATTTGCATGTTAGACTAAGCCTTGTGCCATAATGTACCTTGAGCTGTTTCACTGCCTTGGTTTTCACAATTGTTCTGCATTATTTACAACTTGTTCCCACTTTGTTTTCTTTAAGTAATCGTGTGAAATCAATGGAGTACAATCAGATGTACAACTATAATTATAACCAGTATTACCAACAATATCACAACTACTATGCCCAGTGGGGCTACGACCAGAACACGGGCAGTTACAGCTACAGCTACCCCCAGTATGGATACACACAGAGCACAATGCAGGTAGGACAGCACCAACTGCTCACATCTTCAGCTCTGGGGTCCTCATGTAGCTGGTTGAGGAGGAAAAAAAACTATTTAGCAGCCCCTGGTGTGTCCTGTTGCCTTGGGTGGGGGATGTTGCTGGGACTGGAGGGGTAGAAAGGTCTGGAGGGCACAAAGGGTCTGTTAATTCATGGTGGAAGGGTTCTCTTGGGATAGGCAGTTGGACAGAGAGAGGTTGTAGAGTCTTCTCTGGAGGCTTTCAAGATCTATGAGGAAAGGCTGAGAAAGCTGGAGCTGTTTTAGCTTGAAGAAAAGGAGGCTGAGGGGGGGTGTCATTAACACGGGGTGTCAGGAGGGTGGACCAGACTCTTCTCAGGGGTGTCCAGTGACAGGAAAAGGGGCAATGGGACAAAGTGGAGCACAGGAGGTTGAACCTAAATATGAGAAAATACTTTTTGACTCTGAGGGTACCAGAGCCCTGGGACAGGCTACCCAGGGAGGCTGTGGAGTCTCCATCCCTGGAGACATTCCAAACCCACCTGGATGTATTCCTGTGGGATCTGCTCTAGGGGACCCTGCTCTAGCAGAGGGTTGGACTGGATGATCTCCAGAGGTCCCTGACACTCTCTGAGTCTATGACAGACAGTGGTAAGCCTTCCTTCTGGCACCCTTCACAAGCCTTGTTTTGGAGGCCAGAACAGATCAGCACAGCCACCCACTGCACCACAGGAATATCAAGAACTGCTGTCTCTGTTGGCAGTTTAGTGTGGGATCTCCCCTGTGGAGCCTGTTGGGAGCACAGAGCTTCTGTGTGAAGCATTCAGTTGTCATCAGGCAGCTAGAAAAGTCTGTGTCTGACAGTAACCATCAACAGGGGATGTTTGTAAAAGGAAAAATAAATAACCTGCTATCCTAAGGGCTTTGTTTTTCCTTGCAGACATATGAAGAAGTTGGTGAGGATGCTTTGGAAGGTACGTTCCTTGAATGCAATATTGAAGTTACCTGTTCTGCATTGATTAGAGATAATCCTTCTCAAATTGCCCCTTAATTTCAATGTATAATACACATTTCTCTTTGAATACATCTGAGAAAATCTGCAGCTCTCTGTCACCTAGTGCAGCTCCATCTTTATTTTACAGTTGCTGTTCCTACTCTGAAGCTTGTCAGGACTAAAACTTCACTTCACCAGCACTGAGATTTTAATCTTCTATAGTGCTCAAACTTCAATTATTTAATTATTTATATTGTGAATATATTAAACATTAATATTTGTATGTATATAAATATATAATTGTGGTTATAATATAATATTTATAAATTATTATTTATAATAGACAAATATATTATAACTCAGCTCAGTGTTCTTCTACCTGAAGAACCTTTTGGAGCATAAAGACAGAAAGAAGTGTTACAAAACCACTTCCAACCTTCTACCTGGTGGTGTCTTGCACCTTTGCCTTGCCTCTCCACCTGGGATAATAATAACAATAATAACAATAATAACAATAATAACAATAACAATAATAATAATAATAATAATATTATTTTCTGGTATGCTATAAAAAACATGCAGATATTCTGCTATTTCTGAAAAATCTTGGAATTTAGAGCCTGGGATATTTCATTGGGCTTTTAATTTCAAAAAAGAAATGATACCAGTTAGCAGAGTATTGAAATGGGCCACTAAACCAGATTGGGGTTTTAGATCCACATACAAACTGATTTTATTTATTGATGCAAGAAAAATAAGTCACTTCATAGTAGCAATTCCAAATTTCTGAGTGGAACATGCACTGTGTAATGTACCTTATTCTTGTCTGTAAAAAATATGAGACCTCACAGGGTAACAGTAGAAAGGAAGATACAATAGTGTGTGTCTTGTTCTTCTCTTTAAAAAATAGGTAAAAATCACATGGTGAGAGTGGAAAGCAGTTGGATCCTTTGCAGGATCCATAGGAATCACTAATGGTGGCCATGAGAAAGCCCTGAATGGCTTTTAAAAGCATGACAGGAGGGTTTTCCTTTCCCTGCAACTAACACACCAGTGCTGTAGTTAGAATATCTATGGGATGTCCTTCATTGGTTAAATTAATATATTGAAACCTGGAGGACACTGAAATCATGTCTTGCCAGTGAATCTTTCCTTTTCCTGAATGTGTGACATTTCCTGTGATGTGTTACAAGGTGATGTAGCTAAAGCTAAACATGTTTGCAGGTGTTTTTATTCCTGACGTGTAGTTTTTCTGGTTGCTTTGCTCCCTGAGCCTCTTGCTGAGGTGCCTGCCTGAGCTGGAGGTTGTGGGTGGTGCTTGCTGAGCTTCACATCCCTCAAGTGCTTTGGGGAACACCGTGAGTCAGTTATTGCAAAATGTGAAGTGGTTTGGTAGCAGCACCATTGTACCTTCTGGCTTGTTCTCCAGCTCCAAGATTGATCTGGTTTATCTCTCAAGTGCTTCTAAAGAGGTCACAGCACTTCCAATCCAGACATTCCAGAAATCCTTTAGGAACCCATCAGCACCCTGGGGGGCAGTTTCTGGGCTTACTGGGAAGCAGGGGTTGCTGCAGGGACAGGAAGGTTTGTAGAAGAACAAACCACTGGAAGGGCTGGGGTTGCTCCCAGCACAATGAATGTGTTTCCTAAGGGAGATGGAGCTGCAGAGGGGACAGGTCAGCCTGGAGCACTCAGGAGACCAGCATCTCCTCCCTTCCCAGCACACCCTTAAGAGAATCATGGAATGGGTTGGGTTGGAAGGGACCTTAAAGATCATCCAGTTCCAACCCCCCTGCTGACACCTCCCACCATTCCAGGCTGCTCCAAGCCCCATCCAACCTGCCTTTCAACACTGCCAGGGCTGGGGCAGCCACAGGTTCCCTGGGCAGCCTGTTCCAGGGCTCTGCTATGAGGGCAGCCACCACTGCAAAGAGGGACATGGGGCATCCTGGCCTCCTGTGTTGCCAGCAGGAGCAGGGAGGTGATCTTACCCCTGTGCTGGGCATGAGTGAGGGGGCAGCTTGAATTCTGAGGTCAATGTTGGGTCCCTAGCTACAAGAAGGTCACTGAGCTATTAGTGTGTGTCTGAAGAAGGACAACAGAGCTGGGGAAGGGGCTGGAGCACAAGTCTGAGCAGGAGCAGCTGAGGGAGCTGGGGGTGTCCAGCCTGGAGACAAGGAGGTCAGGGGAGACCTTCTGGCTCTGCAACTGCTTGAGGGGAGGTTGCAGTGAGGTGGGGACTGGGCTGTTCAATGAAGTTACAAGTGATAGAACAAGAGGGAATGGCCTCAAGTTGCACCAGGGGAGGTTTAGATTGGATATGGGGAAGAATTTCTTCCCCAAAGGGTTGTCAGGCCCTGGCCCAGGCTGCCCAGGGTGGAGTCCCCATCCCTGGGGTGGATATGAGTTGTACAGACACAGCACTGAGGGATATGGTTTAGTGAAGGACTTGTCAGTGTCAGGTTGATGGTTGGATGCAATGATCCTGAAGGGCTTTTGCAGCCAAGGGAATTCTGTGATATTTGGATCTAGTTATTTCTTATCCCATTGCAGAAAGATTTGTTACAGCCAATCCAGCCAGGTTTGTGACTGGCCAGGAATGTTTTGTGACTCCCCCACATTTGTTTTAATAAAACTAACATCTTTATGGGGGCATGGGGCTTTTATAACACATTTCCTGGTCTAGTGGGAGGTGTCCCTGCCCATGCAGGTGGGTTGGATCTAGATGATCTTTAAGTTCCCTTCCAACCCAACCCATTCCATGACTTGCCACATGACCTCTTTGCCTGCCTTTCCTCCTCTAGACCCAACACCTCAACTAGACGTCCACGAAGCAAATAAACAATTTATGGAACAGAGTGAAGAGCTCTACGATGCCTTGATGGACTGTCACTGGCAGCCTTTGGACACTGTCTCCTCAGAGATTCCAGCCATGTTATAGCCTCGTTGCTGAGGCTCCACATCCGTGCGACGAACCCGCCAGTGCTCTCCGGTTTGTCCCTCTGCACCTGGGTTCTGCAGCAGTGAGGGGTGGTCCCTCCCTCCACCCAGGTCTGGGATTCCAAGGGCAGGAGGACTCTGGGCTTCTCCTGTAAGGAGTGAGGATCGTAGGAGCATCGTGGGAACTTTCCTTCATGGTGGAAAGTCAGAACTGCCAACCAGTTTTATTCTTTTGGTCCTGATGTGAACTCTTTTAATGCTTCTTGGGAATTGTAATTTATAAACTTGCAAGGAGGTGACACAGTGGAAAGACTCGACTCCCAACGTACAATAAAAAAGTTGGTCTTTTAAGTCAAATTACCCTTTGCATTTTGGTTCCTGCCCATCTTTCTGTTTTGCTGCCCTTTTAACCAGTCGTCAGCCATTTCATCCGACTCCCATCCGTGTGGGTATTTGGAAAAATCACTGTTGGATACCACTCAAATGTCTCAGAAGCTTTCTAGTGACTGGGTAAGGTTGCTGTAACTTGAGCACAGGGAAAGAACCATGTAGAGGAAAGCTTATGTTCTCCTTAACCCAAACTCTGATCTTAGAGCAAGCAGGTTTATAGCTCAGTGTTCTTCTACCTGAAGAACCTTTTGGAGCATTAAGACAGAAAGAAGTGTTACAAATCCACTTCCAACCTTCTACCTGGTGGTCTCTTGCACCTTTGCCTTGCCTCTCCACCTGGGTATGAAGAAATAATTCAAGCAGTTTAAAACACTTCTACCAGCAACCTTGTCTAAATGTGGTTTTGTGCATCCTGGCTTTTTTGTGTTGTGTTTTCTTTTTTCCCATTGTGGACACACCTTGATGGTCTCATTCAGATGTTCAGCTTTCATAGTGTCTTCCACTGTCCTGTCAGATTGAATATGGTGAGACTGAAGATCTTGCAGCAGAAACGGGTCAGAGCAATCAATATATTGTGCAACAAATTGTTGCTAACCTGGAAATCAGTTTTCTACTGGATGTTGTATAAGCTGGATGGACAAGCAATATATATTTAAGCTACAATGATGTTGCATTAGAGGTGACAACAAAAATAATAGCACTTATGTACATGTTATAAGCCCTTTTCAGGCTTTTGTGCCTTAAACTCTTTGGAGAAATAGAAACAGATGAACTACCTGTAATAAATGTCTAGCCAAGAAATAGTTTGGTAACTGGAACTGCTGCTTCCAAGCATTTGGTTGCCTCCCTGCCCATGTTGATGCAGAGATTTGCCACGAAATGGAAATACTTTCATAAAGCCTACTTCTCTACACCTTTGTTTGTGTCCATAATTCTGATCTTTTTGTCAGTCCGTGGGGTTTTTAATCAGCTGCAGTGGGAAATGTGCTGTGAGTGTGAGGGGAAAGGTGCCACTGGCTGCATCCAGCACATTTCTGAACTAAGTGGGACTAGAGGACTCCTGGACCTCTTGCTTTCTTACCTGCTGTGAATGTTTTCCTCCCGCTGTGCACCTGTGTGGGGGCTGTGAGCAGTGCCCTGACCTTCAGTTCCTCTGAATGGATGGAAATGACAGTTCCCTGTTGCAGTGGCAGTGTTCCAGAGGCAGTGGGGAAGTGGCAGGGAGCTTGTTTTCTTCTGACCTGGCTGGCCAGCAGTGCTGAACACACAGAGGATGCCTCTTCCACAGAGAGACACTGCAGAGGTGATGTGAAGAGGCTTTTCTTTCTGTCCTGCTGTGAAATGCTTTCCAGATGGTTCTGCTACCTGTGCCCCCACCTCATCCTCCTCTTTTGGACCTGCCTTGGCAGGAAGAAAGTTGTTCATCTGAGCCACCCCTAAGTGGCATCCCCTAATTTCTAGGGGAGCTGTGTATCTACAGACCCTTGGGCCTGCAGGACAATTTGGGAGCAGAGAGGCCAGCAAAGATTCCCTGCTGAAGCCTGTTCCCTGCTGCTGCAGAGCTTAAAATAGCTCCTGCACTTCCTTTGAGGAGAGAGGTTGACATGAGACTTTGGGTCACATGCCCTTGATGTGTTAGCCAGCACTTTGGGGTGGTTTGTGAGCATCTCAGCCCATGTTCTGTTGAACTGTTGAATCTCTTTGTGCTTTTGGGTGTTTTTTTTTCTTTCTCTGTATCACTCATTCATCTTAATGCTCCTTTACAGCTCCGGGCCACTATTGCAGCCTCTGAAGCACTGAGGAGACTTTGATGTGGAACTCCATAACCTGGATTTTGTAGGGTTTGTCTTTTGGCATCCAAGTTAAACAAAGTGTGGGATTTTATTTTTCATGGATGGCTACAGGAGAAGCCCTGATTAACCACCACTTAGTGTGACAGAAGATGAAAGACAAGGACTCTGTGTACTAAGGTAAATTCTGCTTTTATCTTTCTATTCTGCTATTACCTTCCTTGCTAAGGGCAAGAAATCCAAGGCAGATGATATCACAGCTGACTGGGATTATGAAATTCTTCAGAATTGCATCAAAATCTGCAGCTGAGGTGATGCAGTGTCCTGCCTTCCAGCATGCAACTTTTCCCAGCAGTGACAAAAATTACTCAAACACACTTCTTGTGATTCTTGAAGATGTGATGAGCCAATCTAAATTACTTGCATTTTCAGGGACTCTCAGGTTTGAGTTAAGAGAGACTGAAAACCAATTTATCCAACTGCTGAGCTGGAAGGACGTGGGTGTTGCTCCTGCTGGGCATGAAGTGGTGATTTCCCCAGCACAGGGTGTGAGGCTGGGGGGTGGCCTCTTGCCATTAACATGTGTTTAATTAAAAGCCTGACAGGAAAAGCAGCAGGGGTGGCCTGAGAGCAATCCTGACCAGCTTCCAACTGTATGAGGAGTTTGAAATCCTTTCTTGAGCAAACATGGAACTGTGTGTGTCTGGGTTAAGGGGTCTGATGGGGGGCAGGAGTGATCAGTCACAGAATGTTGGGGGTTGGAAGGGACCCCTGAAGATCCAACCTCTCTGCCAGAGCAGGACTAAAAAAAACCCAGGGCAGGTCCCTCAGAAAGGCATCCAGACAGGTCTGGAAAGTCTCCAGAGAAGGAGACTCCACAACCTCTCTGGGCAGCCTGTCCCAGGGCTCTGTCACCCTCACAGGAAAGAAGTTCTTCCTCATGTTGAGCTGGAACTTCCTGGGATCCAGTTGGAATCCCTTGCCCCTCGTCCTGTCCCAGGGCACAAGTGACAAGAGCTTGTCCTGCCTTCTTGCTGCCCTCATGTATTTAGAGACATGAATTAGATCCCCCCCTCAGTCTTCTCTCCAGACTGAACAGCCCCAGGTCTCTCAGCCTTTCCTCCTCAGACAGATGTTCCAGCCCCTTCATCATCCTCGTAGCCTCCATTGGACTCTCTCCAGTAAATCCCTGTCCCTCTTAAACTGGGGAGCCCAGAACTGGACACAACACTCCAAGTGAAGTCTCACCATGTTTTCTCTGTGCCTGACTCAAGAGAATTCCTGTTCCTTGGACCATTTTCAGGAGCCAGGTCCATATCCCTCACAGCAAGACTTACCACAGTCCCTCAGGTATTTCTCTGAATCCCTTTTGAGACAGAGATCTTTGATCCTTGTGGATTCACTTTCTCATGATTGGTTTGCTGATCCCCAGCTTCTGCTAAACAAGATCTGAGAGGAATTTTTACCTTCCAGCCTTGCTATCCCCTGGTGTCAAGCTTACTGGGTACACCAGTCTCTGGATTTAACTTGGGATTTGCTTAGACATGAAATTAATTCAGTGGCAGGATGGGAGATGAATTTGAAGTGCAATAGATCCACTTAGAAACTGATAGAGCTGGTTCAGAAAATGTCACTCAAAGCTTGCTTTAACTTTTTTTGCCTGGTTAGAGCATTTCTTCAGTAAATATCTCTTTTTTAAAAATTATTTTCATGTTACTGCACTTTTCTTCCTTAACAGTTATTCCTGGCTAAAAGGGTCAGTTTTGTAAGAAGGATTTAGGGGGTTCTGCTTGGCACCCCCCTCATTTTTCTCAGACCATGTCATGGTGCTTCTGTTGTGGAATTCCCAGGGTTCAGATGATGTAGATGGAGCTGGATGTGGCCAGAGCTTGGCTTGTCCCCTGAGCTCACACAGCCCTGGAGGAGCCACAGGCACAGAACCCACCTGGGTCACTAATCCATCCTTGCTTTTCCTTACTGCTCTATTTCCAGGGAGCTCCTCCATGTGCCTGCTCTGCTCCCCCCTGTCCAGCCATGGGAATTGCAGCCTCCTCCAGCGTTTGCTCCTTGTCCTGCCTGCCAGGAGAGGCTGCTGTGAAGTTCCCAGCCATGCCAGGAGGTTTCTTCAGAGCTTCACTGACCTTGTGGTCGAGATATGCAGTGAGATTTTCCCTTCCTCTTCTCTTCTCATGATGGGCTGAGGTCTACTGAGCACCCACCTCTTCAGTACTTCTCTTTGGGGATTCTCCCTGTTTAATGTTTGGAAGATTCTCTTCCCAAACACTTGATCTTTTCCAAGGTTGTCTGTGTTTTTGGGGGTGGGTTGTTTTTGCTGCAGTGAGCAAGTTTCTGCCCTGGGATGCGACGGGGAGATTTCTAGATTCCCTGTGCCCAAGTTGCTGTGCCAGGGAGCCTTGGGGCTGCCCAAGGAATGCCCTGTGACTTGGGAGAGCAGCTGCAGGGCCCGTGGAGGAGGTGGAGGGCAGATCAGCTGCTCAGAACCTGTCCTCACTGGCGTTGACAGGGGCTGTTTTTAGGAGAGCTTGGTCAGGCAAAGGTTTGGGCCTCACTTCCAGACTTGACTTCTTCTTTCAGTGGGTGCCAGGCCTATTTTGTGGGTCACCTGGTGTGTTTGTGGTGGGGTTACCAGCTGGAAAAGGGTGAATCCTGAGCACTGTGAATTTTTCCATCTGTGAATTTTGCTCAGAACAGGTCACAAACTGTTGCTCTCCCTCAGCCTTCTCCAGGGCTCAGGGGCAGGAGGCTTTTCAACCTGATCTCTCTCCCTGTGGCTTCAGCATCCCTACCTGCAGGAATGTCAGGAATGTTCCAACCACTTGGCAGATGCCATTTTAAATCCTTGATCCCTGGATCAATGAGCCAGGAACCTGCCAGAGGGATTTGTTTTGGCAGAGAGACTTCTTCTTTCCCTGGAACTTCCCAGGGTGGGGGGATTCCCCCCAGTCTTCCAAAAGACAGGAAGGAGTGGGAAAAACCTGGATACTTCTCTTATCTTCTCAAAGAGCCACCTCATGCATCTAGTGGGGGAGGAGGAGGAAGAGAGAAACTGTCTTGGTGCCCCCCGGGGGTTCATGGAGGTGAGATCTGGGGGGTGAGAAACGTTTGTGGCCCCAATGAACAGGCCCAAATGGATCCTTCAGCAGAGCAGTTTATTTACACTCTTGCAAGAATGGGTGCCCTGAACACCCACAGTCAGGTGAATAAGGGTTTATATCCCCTATTCCCAAAGTTCCCTCCCCTGTTTCCCCACTGGCTGGGCACTCCAGGCTTTACAGCCTCTCCGAAGCTTCTAATGACCCTACGAGTTTCCCGCCCCTGCTCACACGTTCCATCCTAGGTCACTTTTCACCTTTTCAGGTCTAATTCTGACCTTCCTTGCCCCCCCAATCCCCACACTGATCTGCACCCCCCGGTGCCCTCCCGCCCCCAGGAGCAGCACGGGGGGGGCTTTGCTGGGTCTGACCTTGGCCATGAGTCCTGCTCCGTGTCGGGACCCCCCGGATGGAGCCCAATCCAGTTCCTTGGACCACAAACCCCCCCCAGGTGCCACTGGAAGATGCAGATCTCGCTGCTCTTGCACCAACCATGACATTCCTGACCCTGGGGTGTTAGAGATATGAAGGAACCAGCCCCCAACACTGCGCTTTTTGCCACAGGATGTGAGAACAACGCTGCGCGGCATCTCTATCGGGGGTCGGTGTCGGGGGGGGGCCCTGGGGGACACGGGAGGGCCTGGGGGGGACACGGGGGCCCGG
>NW_009951813.1:42408-45375 GCF_000747805.2 Chaetura pelagica | reverse complement strand
GGGGGGTCTGGGGGGGGTTGAAGCCTGAAAAGCTGGTGCAGGGGGGTGGGGGGTGTCCCCCCGTTTCTGTGTGGTGAGGATGTCTGTTCTGTCCCAAGGCTGCAGCTCAGGATCGGGCCCCAGTCCGGCGGGATCCAGGCGCGGGGTTGATCCCGGGCACAGGGGCCGGGGGAGGCCCCGGCTGGGCAGCCTGGGGAAGGTGAGATGTGCGGTCCGGGCTCGGGAGGCTCCTTTTGATGCTGGGAATTCGGTTGTTTGTCTTCTCCGGAGCAGCCAGCCCCGGTATTCCAGGCTCCTTCCAGGCACGGGGGGATCCTTTGGGATCCGCTCGAGGATTTCCTGCTGGCAGGACCTGTTCAAAGTGTCTCTCCAGTCATTAAGAACTGCAGAATCTTGATTTCTTCCTCTGGAGACCTTGTGTGGGTGGGATAAGGGGACCTCTCAGTGTCACTGGCCCTGGCTGGTGGCAGAACTGGGAATCAATCCTGATCCAAAGCCAGCAGATCACTCTGATTCTGCTGGATTTTCCCTGGAGCTGCCACAGGCGTTGCCAGGTGGGCTGAGCAGGGACTGGGCATGTTTATCCAAGAGCTGTGGCTCCATGCAGTAGCTGCAGGTCTCCAACAACATGCAAGAGCAACGGGAAGGTCTTTGACTGCTCAGCCTCTTCTGCCTGTTGCTGTCACTCGCCCCTCCTATATATTTCATGGAATTGGGATGATCCTTCTTGGAAGGTGCTGGTGCTTCCAGGGTTGGGGGATGTCAGTGAGGTGTATTCATGGGTCTGCAGCCTGCTCTTCACCTTGGGGGGGTTGTGGTGTCTTCCAGGGTTCCTTGGTGTTCCAGAGCTCTTTCAGCCTGCCTGCTGGATAGACCCGAGGTGAGACCACATTCCCTGTTGGATCCCTGTAGCCAAGACCCTCCAGATCCCTTTCCCATCAGATCTGCCTACCGATCTTGTGGTCGAAAAAGGAGGAAAAACAACATTCAAACTGGTCATGGCCTCATTGTGGGTGCAGTCCTGCCATGGGAGGGGCTGGTTTGAAGACAGCCCATGTTGACCTTGCTTTTTTGGGAATGTTGGCTTGGGAGGGAAACTCCCTGGTCATGAGAAGGGATAAATGTTTGGAATGGGGGGCAGAGATGCTGGAGGGATTTGCAGGCTGGAGTTTGGGCTGGATCTGGGTCATCTTGTGTACAGGGACCCACTGATTTCAGATACTTAACCTGTGGCTCTGTTTTTTCCAGGAATTATTTAATGGAAAAGGATGAGGGTTTATAAGCCCCTGGCAGAGGGATCCAGTTTGCTTTCCTTGGGCTGTGGGAGCCACAGCCTGGAGCACGTGAGTGTCCCTTGTGGGTGTTTGGGGTGGGATTTGACCAGGCCTGGAGGCTGAAGAATGTTCAAGCTGCCCCTGCTGGAAGTGGCCAGTTCTTCACCTGGGCTTTCCAGGTGGGAATGATCAACCTCATCAGTCGGGTTGTTAATTAGGCAGCTGATGACCTGCAGGGCAGGGTGAGCACAGCCTGGTCTGTGATGATTCCCTTTCTTTGGAGACTGTTGGATGAATCCTGCGGATATGGGGCTGAGGCCAGGTGGGCTGGGCTGGGAGGAGAGTGGGGGAGGGAACATCGGGGCAGTGCTGAGCCAAAGCATTCAGCCTGGATTATGTTTTACCCCCTCTTTAGGTCTCCAGCAGAGCGTGGAGCTGGACGAGCTGGTCCCTGAGGGCTTGAGCTGCGGTGTCAGACTCTGCTCCTTCCCAGCCCTCTCCTCCCAGTGGGAACTCCGTGTGACCAGATCCCGGCTCCTTCCTGAGCCGTGAGCTCCCCCAGGTGGGAACAGCTGCTCCTGTCCTCTGCTCACCGCGGGAACAGGGAACTTGTTGGGCTCCATGTCCTGGCAAGCCTCGGTTTGAACACCTGGCATGGAAGAACTGGCCCTTCTGTGGAGTTTTCTCAGGAGTAGAGCCTGGGGAAGAGTCCGGGTATTAAATACTGTGAGGGTGAATAAACACAACCACTTGAAATCCACAAGGAGTCTTGTGCTTCTGTTTGGGGTGTGGGGATGTCTGGATTTTCCTGTGGCTGGTGCAGTGGCTGGATCTCCAGGCAGCTGCTTTGGGGCTTTTTTTCTCCTGGAAATCCATGTCTGTGACTCCAGAGTTCCTGTCTGTGGGAGCTGCTGTGGAGCCCGTTGCTCCCAGAGCTGTGCTGGGCAGGAGCTGATGTTCTCTGTCCCTCCCCTCTCTGGGCCTGGTGCAGCACCCAGGGCTGGAGCTTCTCTTCAGCATTCCTGGGTGGTGGGTGCTTGGAAGCACGGGAGCTGGGTGGAAAGGCATGGAGGTGTGGAATGGCTCCAACCTGGACACACAGCATCTTAGTATTCCCAACCTCTGGAGCCCCAGGGACTGGAGTCACCTCTGACCATGCAGAGCAAACTGGGGGAACCACCAGCCCCAGAGCTGTCCTGGGGGGTCTGTTATTCCTTGGGGGGAGAGTTGGACCATGACAAAGTCCCCGTGGGTGCCCTGGGCAGGGGATGTGGAATCTGTGCCTCTGACCCCTTCTCTTGGGGACCCTTTCCCATGACCCAAACCTTCCCTGGGGGCACCAGCCCCTCTGTGGGTCCATCATCCACAGCCCGGCTGTCCCGCCCTTGTCACTCCCAGGGCAGTGGGACGGGGCTGGCGCGTGGTCACAGCAAACACAGTGTCCCAGGTGTGACAAACAGAGTGTCCCGGGGGCAGGAGGACAAACCTGGTGGCTTCTCCCTCCTCCCGGGGATGGTCTGTTTGTCTGCCTGCCCAGGTGACTGCGAGGCCAGACCGTGTCCCCAGGGCAGGCGCTGCGGGGTGGGGACAAGGGAGGGGACCCGTCCCCAGCCCGCTCAGGATCCAGCCACTCTGTCCTCACCGGGCATGGCGACAGCGACAATTCCCCCCCCGACCCCCGACCCTGGGGGGC
>NW_009951813.1:41558-42300 GCF_000747805.2 Chaetura pelagica | reverse complement strand
CCGGGGGCCCCGCCCGGCCAGCGCCGCTTCAGGTGACACAGCCCCTCTGCGGGGACCCCAGCCCCACCCAAACATCCCACCCCCCCAAGCCTGGGTGGGAAATCCCCCCTGGCTGGGCTTGCAGGGACGGGCAGAGACGCTGGGACAGGGGCTGGTGGGACCGGGTGCTGAGCTTGCAGCAAAGCTGGGGTGGTTTTAGGGGGGAGCAGGATTGGGTGGTGGTCCTGGGGGTGCCGGTCCTGGGAGTGCCGGTCCTGGGGGTGCCCGTGGGCTGTGTGTTTTGCTTCCTGATTGCGTCAGGCTGGAGCCAGGAACTCCTGGGAGTGTGAACGAGGCTGGAATGAGGCGTGAAGGGCTGAAGAGCCCAGGGTGAAATGAAGGGTCCTGTGCTGCCCCCATCTCTGGGAGCCTTTTGGGGGTGGCCAGGGTTGGTCTGGGGGTGCCCCATTTCCACCCAGTGCTGGCCATATTGGCGCCCACCCATGGGTGCTGCCCTGTCCCCATTGCATCCCGGGCTGGGGGGGACACAGAGAGAGACCCCCAATCCCTTGCAGAGCCCCACAGGTCTCCTCTGGACCCCCTAGTCTGGGAGGGGGTGTCACTGAACAGAAAGAGGGGGGTGTAAATGGTCCGGGCAGGGTCTCCCGGAGCCTAAAATTCCCTGTCCTGGCTTGAGCCACCCGAGTCAAACGGTGACATTCCCCCCAAAGCCCCATCCCAGGGAACGGGTGCGGGGGCTGGT
>NW_009951813.1:30596-41142 GCF_000747805.2 Chaetura pelagica | reverse complement strand
GGCTCATCCCCAGCCAGAGGCACCCCCAGCCCCCGGCCCCCAGGGAGCCCCGGGAACGCTGCCAGTGCTGCTGGGGGCAGCAGAGCCCTGGCACCTTCCAGTGTTTGTCTCCCCACCCCGCAGCCCCTTCCTCTTCGGCGACGTCCCTGCCTGGGTTGAAGCCTTAATTTGATGGGCCTAAAAGAAATAAAACTGGTTATTACGAAACCTGAGGCATTTCCACGCTAAATAAAGGCCGTGCTGAGCTCTGGGGCCCTGGCAGGGACACACACCCCCCGTGGGGGCTGCCCTGCTTGGGATGGGGGGTGTCACTGGTGAATCACCCCCCTCACGTCCAGCCATTCCACTTGCTGG
The DNA here is from genome assembly GCF_000747805.2 of Chaetura pelagica. Classification (NCBI taxonomy): domain Eukaryota; kingdom Metazoa; phylum Chordata; class Aves; order Apodiformes; family Apodidae; genus Chaetura; species Chaetura pelagica. Next base: position 40,788 of record NW_009951813.1, on the reverse strand, counting down.
GCTTCCCACCCTAGGGATAAAGCGGGACTGGGCAAGCCCGTGAGCACTTCCAGCTGGAGATGGATCCAAGGGAAAGGAGCCACCCAGCACCCACGGTGGGGTGGGAACGCCTGGTGGAGGGGGGGGGGGCTGGCCCTGCCTGCCCGCACACGCCGCGGTGCGATGGAGCCGCGGTGGCACTACCAGTTCCGGGTGATCATGCTGGGGGACTCGACGGTGGGAAAGTCCTCCCTGCTGCGGCGCTACACCGAGGGGGTGTTCCTGGAGGCCATCAACCAGACCGTGGGGGTGGATTTCTACGTGCAGTTCGTGGAGCTGGAGCCGGGGCTGAGGGTGAAGCTGCAGTTCTGGGACACGGCCGGGCAGGAGAGGTTCAGGTGGGTCTGAGCTGTGGGGTGAGGAGGGGGGATATGTGTGTGTGTGTGTGTGTGTGTGTCCCCTGGACTTGGGGTGTGTGGTGATCCCAACCCTGGGGAGGACCTGGAGAAGGCTGTGTCACCACTGGTCCCTTTGCTGGTGGTGGTGGGAACCATGGTGGGCTCCTCATCCGTGGGTGTGGAACCACCATCCGTGGGCTTGAGGAACCACCTTGAGCCCTCCTGTCCCTGCAGCCACGTCCAGCAAACCCCAGGGACCTGACGAGCCAAGGCCAAGGGCAAGGAGCCCTCAATGTTGCCTTTTAAGCCCTGACTCCAGCTCCAAAGGGGGTGTGGGACCTGCCTCCCGCTTCCCCAAGCACCACCAGCTGCTGGGAAGAGCCTGGGAGCTCACTGGGAGAGCTGGAGAAAGTGATTTCCTCAGCTGAGCTGCCAGGAGCCTGCACCCCTCACTGCTGGGGACAGGGGGGCTCAGGCCATGGAGTTGCAGGGGACAGGAGGAGAATGATGGGCCTGGAGCTGCAGGGGATGGGAGAGCTTGAGGGACACGGCCAGAAGGGATGGAAGAGCACCAGGAAGGTGGCTGCTGGGGACAGGAGAGCTCAAAGGGACATGGCTGCTGGGGACAGGAGAGCTGGAGGGGACACAGCTGTGGGGAAAGCTGCAGGACTCTTCTTCAGGGAATGGGAGAGCTTGGGGTGGTGGGTCCAGGGGCCAGAGGAGCTTTTGGTGGCCCTGTGGGGACAGAGCCAGCAGGAGGGACGATTCTCACGGTGGCCTGGCCACAAGGGGCCTGGTGCAGGGGCCAGGAGGTGGCTGGGGCTGCTCTGCAGCTGGGGGCACAGGGGAGGGGCTGGGAGGGGGGGCTGCTCACCCTGCTGCTTTCGACTCCCAGGTCTGTGACTCGCTCCTACTACCGCAACTCGGCGGGGGGGATGTTGCTCTTCGACCTGACCAACCGCGCGTCCTTCCAGAGCGTCCGGCAGTGGCACCGGGAGGTGACGGACACGGTCCAGCCCTCCCGCATCGTCTTCCTGCTGGTTGGACGCAAGAGCGACCTGGCCGGGCAGCGGCGGGTGGCCCGGAGGGAGGCGGAGAAGCTGGCGGCCTCCCTGGGGGGGCAGTACGTGGAGACCTCAGCCAAGGATTCCAGCAACGTGGTCCAAGCCTTCCAGATGCTGAGCTTGGGCATCTACCAGGCGCTGCGGAGCGGGAGGCTGGTTCCCAGCGAGGCCTGGGATGGGGTGAAGAGCAGCATCCCCCTGCCTGCGCCCCTCCAGCTGCTGGACAAGGAGGAGAAGAGGAAGAGGTGCTCGTGCTAGAGCTGGGGACACTGGGCAGCCTGTCCCCGCGGGGCTGGGACGTGCTGGAGGGGAGCAAGGGAGCATTAAACACCCCTTGGTCATCCCTGCCTGCCTGTGTTTTTGTAGGGAAGGGGAACCCACGGGTGATGTCCCCAGGCAGGATGGGGTGTCACCCCAGGTCCCCTGTCCTCTCTCCAAACCCCCCTCCTGGAGAAGGGCAGTGTCCTGAGGGAGCCTGGATCCCTCGGTCCCACACGGTGACGGGTTCTTTTGCAGAGACCTTCATGGAGTCTGTCCCTGTCCCCATCCAGACCCAGAGCTCCTCCCACACCCCAGGTCCCACCTCAGGGCAGGGACGTTCTGAAACCCCTTTCACCACCCGACCCTTCTCTTGGGGCCGGTTGGACTGGTGGGAACTGGTGGGAACAGGAGCTGCTCCCGGGCACCCCGCTCAGCAGCTCCATGTTCCCACCCAGCAGCTGGTGCTGGAGCAGCTTCCCCAGCACCCTCAGCCCAGGCCCCCTGAGGCCACGAGGGTTTATGGAACATCCCAGGCTCCTTCCTCAGCCCTGACACAACCAGAGGGAGCACCGGCGGGTTCCCCAGTCATTCCAGCCCAGGCAGTTTCCCTGCCGGTACCGGGAGGCCGGGGCAGCCGGTCCTGCTCCCGCCCGCAGGTGTTGGCAGAGCTGGAGGTCCCTCTTCCCCAGCAGCAGCTCCTCTGGCAAAGCCTGAGCCCAGCCAGGTAGGAACGGGGCCTTTCTCATGTCCCATGCACGGGTAGAACCAAAATCACCTTGATTTCTTGTTCTCTGTCACCGTTTCCCACTCCTGATGCTCCAAATATCCAAGCGAGGGGGAATCTGGGCTGGGTGAGCAGAGAAGCTGCTGCCCAGCCCTGCCAGAGGCCAAACCCTTCCCCAAAACACTTCCCACAAAACCTTTCCCCAAAACCCCTTCTCCACAAAACCCTTCCCCACAAAACCCTTCCCACAAAACCCTTCTCCCAAACCCCTTCTCCACAAAACCCTTCCCCACACACCCCTTCCCCAAACCCCTTCCCACAAAACCCTTCCCACAAAACCCTTCTCCCAAACCCCTTCTCCACAAAACCCTTCCCCACAAACCCCTTCCCCAAACCCCTTCCCCTCATTGCATCCTCCAGATAGGACATATTTCCCCACAACCAGGACACATGGAGCCTGACCATGTCCCTCACCAACCCCTCCCCAGGCTGAAGAGCACACGACTCTGCCCTGGTTTTAGATTAATAATTTCTTTATTCATGTAAAACAAATGCAAGTATTTATATAAACACTGACATTACAAAGTACTGGAGCAAAGAAGGAGGAACCAAACCAAAACCAAAAACCTCTACAGATGCTTCTAATACTGTCCCACACACGATCTGTCCCTTGGATAATCACTGATACAATAAACCACGTTCAAGCCACAAATAAAAAGTCTTTGTTTGAAGATACGTTGAGTTCTTGGAGGGGGAGGAGGATGAGGAAGAGGGGGCAGGATGTTTTTTTTTGGCAGATCTCCTCAGAAAGTCAAGATATTGCTGGACCGGTCATCAAAAATAGATGCTTCTCTGTAAAGCATTAAAAAAAATATCCCATGGATGGTGGTGACGTTGTGGAGGTTTGGGTGGAGAGGGAGGTGTCCCAACCTGCGGCGTCTGCTCCCGGCTCCTCCTCCCAGGGGTTATTTCTTGGTGGTTTTGCGGATCAGCGCCATCCTCTGGGGAGAGGGAGGGAAAGATGTTTGGTGAGAGCCTGGCCCAGGGTGCCCAGGGAAGCTGTGGCTGCCCCATCCCTGGCAGTGTTGAAGGGCAGGTTGGATGGGGCTTGGAGCAACCTGGGCTGGTGGGAGGTGTTCCTGCCCATGCAGGGGGGTGGGACTGGATGATCTTTGAGGTCCTTCCAACCCAAACCATCCCATCATCCTACAATTCTTTAAGCTGTCTCCAGTTCCCAGCTCTAACAGCAACTGGCATCTGCTTTTTAATCTGCTTGTGAGCAGAGCAGCACTGCAGATGGAGCTCATCCCTCAGCAGGTGAGATCAGAAATTCAACATTGTAAGGGGGGGGTGTCCATGAGAACAATCTTTGTGGAAAGAAACTGCTTTAAAACATGAAGCACAAACATCTCTCGGGTTCCCTGCAGCTCTGCTACCTCTTTAGCAGTGATATCAGATCCTGACTGATAATTCATCCTCTTCACATCTGAAGAGGCAAATGCAGGGGCAGAGCCAGAAGGAAGCTGGAGCCACCAGCCCTGCAGAGGAGGGAATTCTGCCCATGGGGTTGGAACTGGGTGATCTTTAAGGTCCCTTCCAACCCAAACCATTCCACAGTTCTGTGATTCCATGTAGGAAGCTGAGTGTCTCCAAAGAGGCTGCTGCAGACCAGCCCCTCACTGTGCAGGAAGGAGGCTCCTGGGTTCTCCCAGGGCTCTGCCTGACTCGTTTCACAAGGTCTTTCAAGTCTGTTTGAATCTTTAATGGGGTCCCCAGAGGGAGACAGAGGAGCAGGAAATGTCTCTGCTCCTGCCCTGGGGGCTGGCAGGGAAACACTGACAGAGGGGGGGGAGGCCCCACCCCTGGAGACACTCAAGGTCAGGCTTGATGGGGCTCTGAACACCTTGATCTAGTTAAAAAGGTCCCTACTCACTGCAGGGGCTGGACTAGGTGGCCTTTAAAGGTCCAACCCAAACCAATCAATGATTTTAGTGAGAGGCATGAGGGGTCAAGAGTGCAGGGGATTCCAGCCCACCCCATGGGATCCCAGCCCACCCCCAGGGGATCCCAGCCCACCCCCAGAGCTCTGCTCTCAGGGAGCTGCAGCATCAGCCATGAACTGCAGACTCTGACCAGGGAATCACAGAATCATGGAAGTTGGAAAAGACCTCTAGGATCATCAGGTCCAACCACCAACCCAACCCCACCACATCCACTGCCCCAGGTCCCTCAGCACCACATCTACATGGTTTATGAACCTCTCCAGAGATGGTGACTCCACCCCTGCCCTGGGCAGCCTGGGCCAGGGCCTGACAACCCTCTGGGGAAGAAATTGTTCCCAAGATCCAATCTAAACCTCCCCTGGGCAACTTAAGGCCATCCCCTCTTGTCCTACCACCCAGTAGTTGGGAGGAGAGACCAACCCCCCTCACTCCAACCTCATTTCAGGGAGCTGTGGAGAAAAAGCAGCTCTCCCCTCAGCCTCCCCCTGCTGATGTCTGCAGCTCTGCTGGATTTAACCCTTCCCAGCTGAGCTGCCCCTCAGACAGTGACTCCTGCTCCTCTCAGGGCACACTCAGAGAAGCCAGAGCAACATCCATCCCCTCTGTGCAACCAGGCAAGGAGACCCTGGGAGTTATTTCAAGTCCAAACCACATGGAAAAGGCTACAAACTGGTGTCAGGAGTCCAAGCCCACCCTCCCTGTATCAACAATCCCCAGCTTTACCAAGAGCTCCTTACCTGTTTGTGAGCTTCTGTAGTGCAGGCTTTTTTGTAGGGCCTGATTTCTTCAGAACCAAAGCCCGGGATCCACATGTTCCACTGACGTTCTGGAAGAAAGAGGCACAGGTCAGGAGGCTCTGGCCCCACCTCTGCCCCCTCATCCCCAAAACCTGCTGTGCTGCTGATCCCCTCACCAGCTCTGAAAGCTCCACAAGGGGCTGCATGGTGGGAAACATGACAAAGAGACAGTCCCTGTGTGCAGGGACCCTCCAACAAGGGGGAGGGACTTGGCATAAGGGCAGGGAGTGAGAGGACAAGGGGGGGTGGATTAAACGTGGGAGAGGGGAGATGGAGGTTGGACATGAGGAGGAAATTCTTGGGTGTGAGGGTGGTGAGAGCCTGGCCCAGGTTGCCCAGGGAAGCTGTGGCTGCCCCATCCCTGGCAGTGTTGAAGGGCAGGTTGGATGGGGCTTGGAGCAACCTGGGCTGGTGGGAGGTGTCCCTGCCCATGCAGGGGGTGGGACTGGATGATCTTTAAGGCCCCTTCCAACCCAAACCACTCTATGATTCTGTGATTCCAGTTTCTCTGACTCCCACCCAAGCTGCCACAAACCATGGCGCTGCAGAGGGGACGGGTGGGGCAGCCCCCTCTGACCACAGGAATGGAGCTGCAGCCCCTCCCAGGGTGGCAGCTCCACCAGGGCTGAGAGGTGGACAAAAACCAACCCCCAAGCCCTTCCCCCTCCACTCACCCAGGTGCAGCTGCACATCCTTGACCTCCAGGGTGCTGGACTTGCGGTGCCGGGCCAGCTGGCAGGCGGCAGTGACCACGCTCTCGATGAAGTCGTCGGCGATTTGGAGCAGCATCTGGGGCAGGAGAAGAAGGACAAGAACCTGTCCTGTCAGGCTGAGCAGCTGGGGGTGTTCAGCCTGGAGAAGAGACTGAGGGGGGATCTCAGCAAGGCTGGTCAATATCTACATGGAGGTGGCAGGAGGATGGGACAGATTTGTCTCAGGGGTGCCCAGTGACAGGACAAGGGGTAATGGGCACAAACTGGAGCACAGGAGGGTCGCGATAATATGAGGAGAAACTTCTTGATTCTGAGGGTGACAGAGCCCTGGGACAGGCTGCCCAGGGAGGCTGTGGAGTCTCCATCCCTGGAGACATTCCAACCCCACCTGGACATGTTCCTGTGGGATCTGCTCCAGGGGATCCTGCTCTGGCAGGGGTTGGACCGGATGATCTTCAGAGGTCCCTTCCAACCCCACCACTCTGAGACTCCACAACCCTCCCTTGGACAAAGGGGAACCAGTCCCTGAAAACTCCCCCATCAGCTCTTCCTGCAGCCCCTGCCCCAGGTTGGGACCTACTTCCTCCACATCTTCATCCAGCTGCTCGTTGGGATCCACCTCACGCACCAGGTCCTGCAGTTTCTTCTTGGTTAAAACCTGAGTGTGTGGGAGAAGAGGAACAAGTGACTGCAGAGCCACTAACAGCTCCTGCCACCACCCCAAGACCCCAGCCCACAGGACACAGCCACCAGCTCAGGAACAGCAGAGGTAAGAAACCTCAGGTATGGAGGAGGCATCTGGAAGCACCAGAGGTTGCTCTGCAGAGAAAGTGGGATGAAGAAGGGCTGGGGAATGAGTCTCCTGCACCCAAGTGGCACTGAAATGTCACTGGATGCTGGAGATGGAGATGATGGGAGGACTGGAGCAGCTCTGCTCTGGAGCCAGGCTGGGAGAGCTGGGGTGTTCAGCCTGGAGAAGAGAAGGCTCCAGGGAGACCTTAGAGCACCTTCCAGGGCCTGAAGGGGCTCCAGGAAAGCTGGGGAGGGACCTGGGACAAGGGCAGGGAGGGATGGGACAAGGGGGGATGGATTAAAACTGGCAGAGGGGAGATGGAGGTTGGAGATGAGGAGGAAATTGTTGGGTGTGAGGGGGGTGAAAGCCTGGCCCAGGTTGCCCAGGGAAGCTGTGGCTGCCCCATCCCTGGCAGTGTTGAAGGGCAGGTTGGATGGGGCTTGGAGCAGCCTGGGCTGCTGGGAGGTGTCCCTGCCCATGCAGGGGGTGGGAATGGATGATCTTTAAGGTCCCTTCCAAACCATTCCATGATTCTATTCTGCTGGACACCAGTGGGACACTGTGTTTTCTAGGATGTGGCTGGAAGTTCTCACTGCCCTCACCAGCCTCACCCAGGAACTGACACTTCACCAAACACCAAATTCCTGCCTGTTTTTGTTTTTAAGGCAGGAATGAAGCCCCAGGCAGGTCTGGGCACCTCCTGAGGTGGGGGATGATGCCATCACCTGGTTGCTCTCAGGGCTGAGACGTCCTCCTCCACTGGGTGTCCCTGGCATCTTGGCCACGGTGGTGCTGTTGGCCATGGAGCTCTGGGGGGGGGGGCTGGGGGGCTCCTGCTTGATCGAGGAGAAGTTGGAGAGGTTGATCAAGGTAGAAGGGCCAAACTGGTTCATAATCTGTTGGGCTTTAGCTTTTAGATCATAAAGCTTCTCAAGGTCCTGCTTCTTCTTGGGGTTGTGAGGACCCAAACCAATCAACTGGAAAAAGGAAAGGAAAGCTGGTGTTAGTGAGCAGAGGGAATTCCATGGGGTGAGCACAGGTTTGTCCAGAGGGAACTGCAGAGTCCTGAGGGAACCTGGAGGTCTGGAGATGATCTGGTCTCTCCAGGCACAGCAAGAAGGGAAGGAGGAATGTTTAGAAGAAGAGGAGAACAAGAGAGGGAACAAGAAGTTGGCCACATGCCAACAGCTCTGAGGTGGTACCAACCCACCTGCACACCCCTTGGGATGGATCCTGGTGTGTGCCCACCCTAGGGGCCACATTCCATGGAGAACAAGCAGCTCTGAGAGGAGTCCCCACAAAGATGATGTGAGCACAAGACATGGGTTGTCCTTTCCTCACGTCCAACCTCAATCTCTCCTCTTCTAGTTTTAATCCATCCCCTCCTTGTCCTCTCACTTCCTGCCCTTGTCCAAAATCCCTGTCCAGCTTTTCTGGAGCTCCAGGCTCCAAGAGGAAAACTCATCTAAACCTTGGGCCTTCCCCCCAAGCAGAGAGGACAGCAGGGACAGGACTGTCACCTGGAATGAGCATTTCATGAGGGGTTTGGTGTAAAAGCCCTGGTGGGTCCAGGGAAGAGTGACCAGCAGCTGCTGAGAGCAGCCCTCACCTCCCTGTACTCCAGGGAGCACCTACTGATAGGAGCAGAGTTTCATGGGATCATGGGATGGTTTGGGTTGGAAGGGACCTTCAAGGACATCTAGATCCAACCCCTGCATGGGCAGGGACACCTCCCACCAGCCCAGGTTGCTCCAAGCCCCATCCAACCTGCCCTTCAACACTGCCAGGGATGGGGCAGCCACAGCTTCCCTGGGCAACCTGGGCCAGGCTCTCACCACCCTCACACCCAACAATTCCCTCCTCATGTCCAACCTCAATCTCCTTCTTTGTTTAAATCTTCCCAGCCCTGGGCATGTGAAGCCAGGGAAGGAGCTGCTGGGACCTGAGCTCCACTCCAAGGTTTTTCCCCCCCAAAACTGGGTTAGTTGGGATTAATCCATAACAAAACACACAGCAGGGATCACACAGGAGCAGGTGGAAGTGGCTGCTTTAGTGCTTCACCCCAAGACACACTCATGCAGTGCTGGACACTGAGCCCTTCCAGGAGAATTTCAATCCCAGACACGTTTCCATGGAGCCCTCAGCAAATTCCTGCCTCAGCTGTAATTGGTGAAGGATGGAAAACCCTCCCATCAACACCCTGAAACCCCTCGGGTGGCACCTGACAGTTCAGCACAAGCTCAGGAGGGACTTCAGTTTCAGATTCAGCTGAGGCTGATCTCAGTCTGCACCCCCTCCCACACAACCACTTCCCAAATCCACAAAGCAGGAATTCTGACCCACCATGCAGGGGAGGCAGCACTGCAGGCCTTGGGCAGAACACACTGCAGGAGCCAGGAAATGGTTCTGTCCCTTTCTTGGCTGAGTCCCGGAGATTCCCCACCACAACATTCCCATGGGATGCAGAGATTCCCAGGACAAATCCCACATGCTGAGCCCCGTGGGGGCTTTACTTACAGCTATCTGAGTGTCTAGATCTTTAATTACATCTGCAACCACTGTGGGGGCAGCCAGAGGAGAGGCCATTGCCTTCCCAGTCCGTCGGCAGGCAGCGTTACCCTACTCTGGCTTCCTCTTCTTCCACATCATTCCCATTCCTACAGGGACACCAGATAGTTTTTTGGGATCACTCATTCTATTGTTAGATCATGAGAGGGAAGTGTTCCACACCAGGGTTGTCCTCACTCTGCCATCAGAGGGTTTATCTGGCAGGACAGGACAAGGTGTCTCTTAGGATCCTGCAGCAGGAGGAGGAAATTTTCCCAAATTCCATGTTTTCTGTCAGAAAACAGGAGCATTTTGTTCCCTGCCACCAGCAGGGACGTGCAGGTGAGGCTGGAGCTCAGCACCAGCAGCTTCAGGAGCAGGTCCAGTGGCTGCAATTAGCCCTGTTGTCACTCATTAGGTGTCAAAGCCACCAGGTCAGGGTGATCATTGAGGTCAAGGTTAAAGCCAAACCCACCTCTGGAGCATTCCTGGATTCCCACCAAATACAGCAGGTTTGGAAAGGACTGGCTGGTCCAGGTGTCTCTTTATTGCTAAGAAAGTCATGCTTTTTTTCTTCAGTTACTATAAACCACGGAATCATTTTGGTGGGAAAAGCCCTTTAAAGCCCAAGTCCAACCCTTCCCCCAGCCCTGCCCAGGCCACCACTGCCCCATGTCCCTCAGCACCATCTCCAGGGCTTGGAAACCCCTCCAGGGATGGGGACTCCCCCCTGGACAGCCTGGGCCAGGGCCTGACAGCCCTTTGGGGAAGGAATTGTCCCCAAGATCCAACCTAATCCCCTGGCCAAGCCCTCCCTTAGGCTGAGAAAACCCCTGCGACGAGCCCTTCTCCATCACCTGCACCAGCTAGAAGGGATTTACTAAAATAACCCCTTTTATCCCCCTTTTCTCCC
>NW_009951813.1:29397-30385 GCF_000747805.2 Chaetura pelagica | reverse complement strand
GAAACCGGGGCGGCTCTGACTGCGCATGCGCTCCCCTCCGGACGGGGAGGGGGGGCGTCCCAGCATGCCCCGCGCGATTTGCATAGCGCGGGCGGAAGGAAACGGCGATTTTGTGGGGGAAAAAAGAGACAAAATGGAAAAAAAAAAATGCTGCCTCAGCACTGTAGGATTAATCCCATCTGGATCTATGGACTTGTTGGGGTCTAAGTGGCACAGCAGGTCCCTATCTACTTCCTCCTGGATTACAGGAGGGCGATTCTGCTCCTCATCCCTGTCTACCAAGTAAGGAGCCCACTTGTCCTGAGGGTAGCTATTCTTTTTGTTAAAGACTGAGGCAAAGAAGGTGTTAAGTACCTCAGCTTTTTCCTTGTCCTCCGTTAAAAAGTTCCCCCTCTCATCTGAAGGAAAGCTAGCTCACATACTCTGAGTCCTGGGAGGTCGGGTCTGTGACAGAGTTCTACGACCCTATTAATGAGCGGTTTCACCCCAAATCCCACCTGAGCTTTTCCTGCTGCTACTCGGGGTCCTTCCCTCCTGATCTCATTCCTATCCCGGGGTACAGGGACGCCCCAGCCCCGGGGGTCTTTCCGGGCAGCACAAGGGGGGAAGGACACGGAGCCCTCGTGTCCGGGGATGGGGAAGGGGCTGGGTGGGATGATTTGGGAGGTCACTTGGGTTATTCACCTTGGAGAAAAGGAGGCTGAGGGGTGAGCTCAGTGCAGCCCGTGGTTCCTCCCCAGACAATGAGATGGGGCAGGTCCTGATCTGTGACCAGTGACAGGACTCAGGGAAATGGCAGAAAACTGAATCAGGGGAGGTTTAGGTTGGATGTCAGGAGAAGGTTTTTCACCCAGAGGGTGGTTCAGCACTGGAACAGGCTCCCCAGGGCAGTGGTCACAGCACCAAACCTGCCTGAGCTCAAGAAGCCTTTGGATGATGCTCTCAGGGACATGGGGTGGTTCTTGGGGTGCCCTACACAGGGACAGGA
>NW_009951813.1:28621-29345 GCF_000747805.2 Chaetura pelagica | reverse complement strand
AGGCGGGCAGCCCCCAGCTGCTCCTGCTCACACTTGTGCTCCAGCTCCTTCCCTGGACACACTCCAGCCCCTCCATGTCCTTCTTGTCCCGAGGGGCCCAGCCCTGACCCCAGGATCCGAGCTATCCCCTCCCCAGTGCCCAGCACAGGGGGACGATCCCTGCCCTGTTCCTGACACCAGCCAGGACTCTGGTGGCCTCTCGGCCACCTGGGCACACGTTCACATTCACCCACTGTCAACCAACACCCCGAGGTTCCTTCTCCTCTTTGCAACCTTCCAGCTGCTCTTCCCCGAGCCTGGAGCACTTGCTGTTGTGACCCAAGTGTAGAGGATACATATATATATATGTATATATATATATATATATGTATTTAAATAGGATTGTTCTTAAAAAAAAAAGGTCTTCTGGGGAAGGCTCACGTCTGAGGGGGGGGTTTCCCCCCCGGGGCAGCTGGGCTCCCCCTCCTCACAGGGCTTCGTGGTACACGTGTGAGAGGGAACAGTCCCCCGGCTGCAAGCGGGACCCCTCGGGCGAGGGGCCATCCCCACGGGGGCTGGCAGTCCTCTCCCCACCCAGCCCCCAGGGAGGGGGTTCCCGGGTGGGCAGCTCCCCAGGCCTCACGGGGGGTGCATCGTAGCCCAGGGGGGTGCTGGGGAGCCCGGGGACCCCGCGGGGGCCGCGGGGCTCGGGTTCGCTGAAGGGGGGGGCGTATTTGGGCTCGGG
>NW_009951813.1:5427-8898 GCF_000747805.2 Chaetura pelagica | reverse complement strand
GGTGAGGGGGAGATGGGCACAGCTGGGCAGGACAGGGCTGGGGAAAGGTGGGGAGGTGTGGGATAAAACCTAGCTGGGGTGGGGCATGCACCCCATGGGGACAGGACACCCCCCCCATAGGGACAGGATATGCAGCCCATGGGAAGAGGACACCCATCCCACAGGGAAGGGCACGTCCTTCCCTGCTGCCACCCCCAATGCCCATGCCTGTGTTTGAGATGGAATAGAAATAATAATAAGAACAAGAAGGAGAAGGAGGAGAAGGAAGGAGAAGAATAAGAGCAAGAGCAAGAGCAAGAGCAAGAGCAAGAGCAAGAGCAAGAATAAGAATAAGAATAAGAATAAGAATAAGAATAAGAATAAGAATAAGAATAAGAATAAGAATAAGAATCCCTGCCAGGGTCACAGGAGCATGATGCAGGACAGGGCCTGGGCCAGAGCGATTCCTGGGGGGAGAAGGGCCCCCCACTGTGTTCCCAGGGCAGACCCAGCCCTGGCACAGGGCTGAGGGACCCATTTGCACCCCAGTGTCCCCGTTACCTGGTGAAAGGGTCAGGCTGAGCTCCCCTGGTGTGGCTGCTGAGGGGAAGGAGGCCAGCGTGGAGCCGGGGGGTGGCAGGCTCTGCAAATAAGAATAAGAATAAGAATAAGAATAAGAATAAGAATAAGAATAAGAATAAGAATAAGAATAAGAATAAGAATAAGAATAAGAATAAGAATAAGAATAAGAATAAGAATAAGAATAAGAATAAGAATAAGAATAAGAATAAGAATAAGAATAAGAATAAGAATAAGAATAAGAATAAGAATAAGAATAAGAATAAGAATAAGAATAAGAATAAGAATAAGAATAAGAATAAGAATAAGAATAAGAATAAGAATAAGAATAAGAATAAGAATAAGAATAAGAATAAGAATAAGAATAAGAATAAGAATAAGAATAAGAATAAGAATAAGAATAAGAATAAGAATAAGAATAAGAATAAGAATAAGAATAAGAATAAGAATAAGAATAAGAATAAGAATAAGAATAAGAATAAGAATAAGAATAAGAATCCCTGCCAGGGTCACAGGAGCATGATGCAGGACAGGGCCTGGGCCAGAGCGATTCCTGGGGGGAGAAGGGCCCCCCACTGTGTTCCCAGGGCAGACCCAGCCCTGGCACAGGGCTGAGGGACCCATTTGCACCCCAGTGTCCCCGTTACCTGGTGAAAGGGTCAGGCTGAGCTCCCCTGGTGTGGCTGCTGAGGGGAAGGAGGCCAGCGTGGAGCCGGGGGGTGGCAGGCTCTGCAGGGAGCACACTGGGCTGGACTGCACTTTGGGGTACCCTGAGCAGAGAGCAAAAAGCCCCAAGCATCACATGCCAACCCTTGGTGACCGGTGCCCTTGGGGGTGGGGCAGCTGGGGGCTCAGCAGGACCCTAGGGAAGGGTTTGGGACCTTTTTACCTTTTGTGATCCCACAGTTCAGCTCTGCTGCTGGCTTCCTGCCAAGGGGGGAGAACGATGGGGATGAGGGGGTCCCAGACACCCTGTGCCCATCACCAGCACCCACCTCCTCACCCCCTCGTGAGCAGCCAAATGGAGCCACCACGTTTGGGGATGGGATGCCAGGTCCCCCGGGGGTGAAGTGGGGGGGCAGGACCCACCTCTTCCTGTGGCAGAGGAAAACCAGCAGCAGGAGGATGGAGCAGAGGAGCACGAAGCCACCGATGAGCAGCATCACCAGCAACGTGGAGCCTGGGCAGGGAGGGCAGCATCAGCCCCTGGGTGCCCCATCCCACCCCTCTGCACCCACGGGTGACAGAAGCCCACCCAGGGCCACCGGAGAAGGAGAATCTTCAGGATACTTCAAAGTCCAAGTGGGTCCATTGGTGCCTGGAGCACCACAGTCCCCCCAAGGCACCCACCTGCCTTCTCCGGGTCCAGGGCAACGCCAGGGATGACTGTGTGGCTGGTGGGGTGGCTGGTGGGGACAGGGACCTCCTTGGGGACACTGGGCACTGCCGGGCAGAGTGGGGACAGTGAGCATGGGATCACCACCCAGGAGATGGGGAAACCTGGGGGAGGTTTGGGGTGTAGGGTGGGGAAAAACTCCTGTGGAAGGGGCTCACCATAGGGCCGGGGTGCCCGGACCCGTGCCAGCTGGCAGCCCACCAGGGCCACCTTCAAGGCCACCTGCTGGTGCCAGCTCTGGGGGGTGACACGGACGTAACGGGCGACGATGGGGGGGAAGAAGGCGTTGGAGACCTCCCCGTGGCTGTCGGCGTTGCCTGCAAAGACCTGCCAAGAGAGGCAAAGAAGGTGCTGGTGGCCACGTGTCTTTGGACACAGGGTCTGCAGCCCCTCCTCATTGTGCCCCCCCCATGCCCACCTTGTCCTCCTGGCCACTGCTGCCCCTGTAGGGTCTCCAGTTCCTCCCGTCACGGCTGGAGGAGACCCGGTAGGACGTCACGTAGAAGTCGTGCTGCTCTGAGGAGCCCTTGGTGATGATGCCTGTTGGTGTTTGGGGGTGGCCCTGCTGTCAGCTGGGGGGGTACAGGGCAGGGTGGGGGGGCCACCCCATGCCCCATCATACACAGAGCTTTCCCAGCTGGAATAACCCCATCGCTGGGGGGGGGGACACAAAGGAGGCAGGACGTCACTCCCTTTTAGAGGGGGGTTCTGTGGGGGTTCCCTCCAACACTGGGAGGGGGCTTGAGTGTGCCAGACCCCCCTCAGCTCTGCCCCTGGGAGCTGATAACCTCCGGCCCCTGCTGCCAGCCCTGCATTCCTCCCTCCTCCAGCCTCCAGCTGGACAATGTCCCCATTTTCCCAGCCCTGCTGGCACAGGAGCCCCCGCCCGGGCCGGCTCCGGCCGAACAAAAGGCTCTCGCTGGCACCAGATGCAAGAGCATAATATTAACTTGTTCATCCCAGAAACGGCTGCGGATGAGGGGGGGGGACACACACTGAGACAGGGGGACAGCCAGGCTGCTGTCTGCGTCCCAGTTTGCACCAGTATAACCACAGTACAATCACAGAATTATGGGATGGTTTGGGTTGGAAGGGACCTTAAAGATCACCCAGTCCCAACCCCCTGCATGGGCAGGGACACCTCCCACCAGCCCAGGTTGCTCCAAGCCCCATCCAACCTGCCCTTCAACACTGCCAGGGATGGGGCAGCCACAGCTTCCCTGGGCAACCTGGGCCCGGGTGCCACCACCCTCACACCCAACAATTTCCCCCTCATGTCCAACCTCAATCTCCCCTCTCCCACTTTTAATCCATCCCCCTTGTCCTCTCACTATACACCCGTGTAAACCCACACAAAGAGCTTCAGTTTCCTGCTGGGTGTTATGGGGGTTCAGCTCCTCCAGGATGTTTTTAGGGGGGTGAGTGAGGCTGGCAGTGATCAGGGGGCAGGGATGGGGTCTGACACTCACCCGTGACGTTCCTGCGGGTGCCCAGGTCCAGCTCCAACCAGGGAGGCG
>NW_009951813.1:3313-5403 GCF_000747805.2 Chaetura pelagica | reverse complement strand
CGGTGGTGCCAAGCGAGGCCCGTTGGGCCAGCCAGGCTCGGTCCTGGCCCAGAGCATCCACCTCGTGCCACCAGGACGAGGCGTTGAAGGCGGCCACCTCCAGCAGGTCCCCACAGGCTGGCAACAGGACACAGCAGGCTGGGAGCTCGGGAACCCCCCCAGCTGGGTACAGGGTGGGGGGTGGCACCAGGTCTGGCAGCCAAAACCACGGGTGAATTGGGGAAAAAACGGGAATGGATCAAAAATACCTTTGTGGAAAATGAGCCGCTTCTCCGAGAGGGATCCCCTGAGAGGAGGGAAGTGGGGGGGGGGATCATTGGATGAGGGGAAGAGGGGAACAAATCCGAGGGGGCTCCAAAATCAAGGTCCTCAGCGTCAGCGTGGAGGGGTTCCCACAGCGGGGGGGGGATGGGGGTGCAGCCGGGGTCCCCAGCCCCCCCCTCACCCACCTTTTGGAGTGCAGCCCGTTGGCAAAGGCCGACTCGTAGAGCGTGATCCCCTTCTCCCGGGACAGGGTGACCTGCCCCCCCAGCTCGTCAGCGACCACCCCGGCGTGCACGGCCGCCTTGCACAGCACGGAGGTCTGTGGGGAGCAGGGCAGGGGGTGAGAGCAGCCCCCCCAGGGAGCAGGGCTGCACCCGTGGGTGCCCCACAGGGGTGAGCTCTGCACTTACATCCCGGTAGCCCTGGCTGGGGTTCCCCCAGATGTCCCCATCGATGTCCTTGCAGCCCGCGGGGCAGTACACGCTGGAACACAGGGTGAGGAGGGGGGGTCAGGGCTCCCTCCCACCCAAACCCCCTCTGCTTCGTGCCCCATCCCACCACGGCTACACCCCAGAACCCCTGGGGTGAGCACAGCTCCAGCACACAGGAGAGGGATGGGGACAGAGCTCGGGATGATGATGGGGACAAAGCCAGGGCTGATGGGGACAAGGCCAGGGCTGATGGGGACCAGCAGTGATGCTGGGGGGGACACACCAAAGGAGGGACCACTCACACCCCCTGGCCACTCACCTGACGTGCTCCTGGGTGTAGTGGGTGCCTCGAACCAGGCAGGAGACCAGGTCTGCAAGGCAGGGACACCCCAGGGTGAGGGACCCTCACCCACCCAAAAGCACCCACCTGCACCCCACAGGGGAGGGAGGGATGTCCCCTCTGTCCCCATCTGCCCCACGCCTGTGGCTCTGCCTGGTATCAGGGTCCCAGCTGACCTGGGTGGGGGTCCAGGGTGCTGGGGGGGGGGATGTCCCAGCTGGCTGGGTGGCCTGAGGGACTCCCACGTTTGCCCCCAGCCAGGGAGAACACAGGCTTTTGGGGAGTCTGGGGTGATGGGAGCCCACCCTGGGGTCAGCCCCTCTCCCCATCTCTGGCCGTGCCCCTCTGAGACACAGCCCAGGGGGCATCTCTGGGGATGGGGTCCCTACCTGGGTGCTCCGAGGTGGCATAGGACAGGAGGAGGCCCCGTCCCGAGCGGTGGC
This sequence comes from Chaetura pelagica, assembly GCF_000747805.2. Classification (NCBI taxonomy): domain Eukaryota; kingdom Metazoa; phylum Chordata; class Aves; order Apodiformes; family Apodidae; genus Chaetura; species Chaetura pelagica. The sequence continues at coordinate 3,925 of NW_009951813.1, read as the reverse complement.
TGGTGCTGTTGAACAGGACGGTCATAGTGCTGGAGTTTGTCACCAGGAGGGGGCTGGTGGGGACCGTGTTCCTGCAGTAGGGCCCTGCCGGCAGGGACGGACAAATGGAGGGCACTGGGGGACCTGGACCCCGGGATGTCACCTCCCCTGCCCCAGCCCTCACCAGAGCCAGGGGGGCTCAGGCATTTGGGCTGTGCTTACAGTGGTCCCATGCAGGGTGGTCCCAACCCCAGGGTGGTTCTATCCTGAGGCTGGTCCCATGGCCAGGGTGTTCCCATGGTCAGGGTGGTCCTACCATGAGTGTGGTCCCATGGCCAGGGTGGTCCCATGGTCAGGGTGGTCCTACCATGAGGGTGGTCCCATGGCCAGGGTGGTCCCAACCCCAGGGTAGACCCATCCCCTCAGTGGTCACATCCATGCTATGGGGGGGACCTGGGGAGCAGCCCCCTGCACCTCACCCTCTCCTCCCACAGCCACAAGCAGCACCAGGGGGTACCAGAGATGTCCCCAGGCAGGGACAGATGGGCTCCTGGCTGGGCAGGGACCCCCCACTGCTCCCCAGAAATGCTTCCCTCAGGACCTCTTCCTTCCACCACGGCTGCCATGGCATGA
>NW_009951813.1:2437-3261 GCF_000747805.2 Chaetura pelagica | reverse complement strand
TGTGTACCCCCCCTGCCAGGGCTGGCACACATGACACAGCCCTGCAGGACCCCAGAGCAGGGGCTGTGTCCCTGCCCCATCCCCAGCCCCCCCTGTCACAGGTGCTGCTGAAGCTGCTTCCTAAATCCCCCCCATTAATCCAAATTAATTTGCAGTCTCCATCTCCCTGATTAAAGCTTCAGCTTAGAGGGCAGACGAGCTCCTTGGGGACATCCCTGGTCCCAGCTGGGGACAGGAGGTGGCCCCAACCCCCACACTGCCATCACCCTCCAACCCCCCCCCACCCATCTGATGTTTGCCACGGGGGCCTCGGGACCCCCAGAGGTGCTTTGAGCAAATGCCAGGGTGGCCCTGGGGACAGGGAGTTGTGTCCCCACGGTGCTGGCAGTGACACCCAGCAGGGTGGTGTCGTGCCTCAGTTTCCCCACCCTCACCCTGCCTGGGTCATTATTTAATGTGAGGCTGAGCCTGGGGTGGGGGAGTGGGGGGTACCAGGGCTCTGCAAATGAGATGCAGATGAGATGCAGATGAGATGCAGATGGCCACGTCCGGTTGGGTGCCCCCCCCACAACCGGTGGCGCCGGAGCCCCCCGGGGTGCCGGGGACGTGGAAGCTGCCGCCCCCGCGGGGACCCGGGCACGTCCCCAAGCAGGATGGGGCCTGATGCCAGAGCCAGGGGCTGAGTCAGCGGGACGGAGCCCAAAACCTCCGGCTGCTTCCCGAAAAACATCTGGGACCTCTCAAGGGCCGGCGTCAGCCTTGGGGGGGGGTTGGGACCCCAGCCTGACCCCTCGTCACAGCCCCTGCCAAGGCAGCCACAGGGG
>NW_009951813.1:0-323 GCF_000747805.2 Chaetura pelagica | reverse complement strand
TTCCCCCCGCCCCCCCTCCCCCCCCCCAGACACCCTGTGGGCACCTGAAACAGCCCCCCAATATTTTCTGTGTTTGAAACATCATTTTTGTGGCTCTTCTGGCTGTGTGTGTTGTTCCCCTCCCCCACCAGGGACAGTCCCTGAGGGTCCCAAGGATGAAGCTGCCTCAGTTTCCCCCAGTGCAGAGCTGCACCTTCAGCTCCTCCGCACCCCCCCAGGAGATGGGGACCTCGATTTTGGGGGCTACAAAAGGTTGGAAGGAGGAAATATCACCCCACACACACAGACACACACCCCCTGGCCATCAGGGTGTACAGCACTCA
>NW_009951812.1:433061-433360 GCF_000747805.2 Chaetura pelagica | reverse complement strand
CTCTCTCTCTTTTTTTTTTTTTAATTAAAAATAATAAAAAAGAGAAGAAAAAAAAAGAAAAGAAAAACCCAGACACGAGCCCTTCATGTCTATTTTTATAACCCAGCCCCACCAGCAATATGCTTTCCAATTGTTTCCCCCCCAGCACTCAGCCTGTGACTGCTCAGCCCATTATAAATGGGTCTTATCGGCAAAGAAAAGGCCTTTGCATTATAGGGAGCTGCTGCTTAATTAGCCAGTGGAGGCTCCCAACCTGCCTGTCCTCCTTTTCATACCAGCAGCACCAACTCCAGCCTCAA
>NW_009951812.1:416873-433028 GCF_000747805.2 Chaetura pelagica | reverse complement strand
CGTGGGGTCGTTCCCTCTCTCCTCTGGTTGCCAGAGACAAGATTATAGCCCCAAAATCTGCCTGTGGGAGCCTCCCTGCAACAGGGCCAGGATGGGCTGGATGGAGGTGGGTGGGATGGATGGAGTTATGTGGGAAGGGGGCACCCATGGGTATGTAGGATGGGGTGTGTGTCCCTGGGGACAGCCTGGCTGCTCAGTCCTTACCCAACACCCACCCTGTCCCTGTTTCATTACAAATTGAGAAGTGGGTGCCAACAACCAGCCCAGCTCCAGGCAGCCAGAACAGCCAAGAACCTGATCCCAGTGGGGGAAGATGGGACCAGCCCAGCAAGGGCAGTTGTTCCTCCTGGCCATAATAGCCCCAAAAAGACTTTGGGGAGCCTGGCCACGGTGTGTATGGGCTCTGATCTGCTGCTCAAAGCCGGGAGATCAGTGAAAAGTTCATTTCCTCACCAGATGCTGCCCAGCTGGGGCTGCCCCGACCAGGGGGGTCAGCACAGGATCAGCTCCGCAGCCACCAGCCCCGGGGTCCGGGCGTGTGCCGGGTCCCCTCCAGCCTGGAACCCCCTGGGGATGGCACTGAGGGGCTGGTGGGGCTGAGCTGCATCCAGGATTGGGGCTGTTCCTCCCCGAGGGGGATGTGCTTGGTGGTGAATCCAGCCCCGGGGGGGCTGGCGAGGGGCCGGTGGCAGCAGCTGCCAGAGCCCTTTCCATGCCCAGGAACGTGATGCTGGTGAATATGACACAGAGCCAAGGCAGCCAGAGCTGCTGGAGGGGCAGCCCCAACACCCTCTGTCCCTGTCCCCTCCCCGGGCAGAGCCCCCAGCTGGTCCCTTCCAGAAGAAACAGTTTGTGCCAGTCCCCTGAGCCCGGGGATTGGGGATTAGGGACCAGGATCCGTCCAGCAAATTGGTTACACCGGTGCCATGAACTGGGATTTCCCCTGGGGGCTCTGGGACCAGAGGGGGGGTGGGTCACAGAGTGATTGGGGCACCCGGTGTCACCCAGGGTGTCCCCTCACAGTTCCCCATGGGGTGCCTGAGCTGGCAGCTGCCTGGAGGGCTGGTGGCCGAGGCAGGCATGGCTTGTGGGGTGTCACTGCACCTGGTGGGGACAGGGGGGCTCATGTGACATGTCCCCTCTGTCCCTAGGCTGGGTCATACCCATGGCACAGCCATCACCAATCCAGAAGCCAGGGAGCCCTGGCTAAGGCAGGTGGGGATGGATCCAGCCAAGGTTCCTCTGTAGGGCTTTATAAACAGCAACGTGTGGTGTGCCTGATGGGCTCACTGGAAGCAGGAGGGCAAATCCTGTTGGGGGTGCTGGATCCTGGACCCATCAGGGCTGGGGGCCAGTGCTGGCAGCCCCTGGAATCCTGTGGCACTGTCCTGAGGGATGGACAAGGCAGGATGGAGGGGACCTCCTGGGTGCTGGAGGAGCAGGAGGCACAGCCAGCTGACAAAACCCCAACCTCAGCTTGAGTCATTTATTTTTACAAAAAAAACCATGGGATTTAAGCCAAACCAGGGCTTTGAGCTCCTTAAAGGGTTGGGCTTGGCAGAGCCAGGCTGTGACCTGGGGAAGGGGACAGAGACCATGGCCTGACTTCAGATGGGGACTTCTCAACATCCCACCTCGCCATGACAAGTGCTTTGGTCAGAGAGCTCCTACACCTCAGGGCTGATTCTGCCATCCCAGCCTGGCTGCACTGCAGCTCCAGCCACCCCTGCCCTGGCTCTGCCCCAGGGACTGCACCATCAGGATACAAACCTGGAATAGACACCTTTTCCATCATCTGCTGCTCCTTAGATCCTTTGTGCTTAGGTGAGATGACCCACAAAAGAAGGGCCAGGCCCAGAGCATCCACAGCACCCTCATGGATCCTTCCCAGGAGCCATTTTCCTTAAATCCCTGCCCTGGCAGAACCCCCAATTCCCACCCCAAACCCTCCATCCCCATTCTCACCAGCTGCTGCATCCCCAGTGGGATGTGCTATAGGGCCTTTGGGGTGACCAGACAGCCCCAGGAAACACCACCAGCCCTGGGCTGAACTGGACTCATTCCTGTGGCCAACAGGAATTTAGTGAGGGAAGGACCCTGGGCCTAGATGTGGCCACTTGCTTCCCTTGCTGCAGGTCAAGCTGCATTTTGCCAACCCCCTGTGCTGATCCGGGGCCCCTTTTGGCTCCCGGGGATCAGGGAATCCTTCCACCTGCCCCCCAAAGCATCCTGCTGGGCTCACAGGCATCCATCCTGCAGCCACCTTGTTAGTGGGTTCCCTCAGCTGCCTGAGGCTCCCGGATTCCCCCCCTCTGCAGCTGCTTCCCACTGGAGAGCTCCCTGGGAGGGGCAGGAATCCCTATCCCTGCTCTTCATCACCAGGTCCCCTCGGTCCTGCTGCCATTACTTAATAAGGTCATTTTAGCAGTTCAGGGGGTGCTGCAAGGAGGGGTTTGGTGCCCATCTGGTGCCACAGCAAGTTGCATTCTCCCAGTGCCCAGTTCAGGGCTGATGCAGACCCCTCAGCACCATCCCCTCCCCATGCAGGGAGATGCAGACTCAGGTGTGGGGGTTCCCCAGCCCCCACCTCTCACCCCAGACCCCAAGGGTGACCCCATCTCCCACCACCTCAGCCCCCACCTCTCACCCCAGACCCCAAGGGTGACCCCATCTCCCACCACCTCAGCCCCCACCTCTCACCCCAGACCCCAAGGGTGACCCCATCTCCCACCACCTCAGCCCCCACCTCTCACCCCAGACCCCAAGGGTGACCCCATCTCCCACCACCTCAGCCCCCACCTCCATCGTTTTCCATCCAGCCTCAAGGATTTGCTGTGGGGCCTCCCAGTGATCTGAGTTTCCCTTTGAAGTTCCTGCCACACCCTGACACTGATTTATCCCTGAACAGGAACAGGGCTCAGCTCTCCCAAGCATCTCCCCAGCAGTGCCAGGCAGCCCCAGAACACAGCTCCATCTCCATCCCTGTCCCCCCTGTGCCCTTCCCAGCCCCTCTGCTCTCCTCCGTTATATAAAACCACCCTAGATTTTAGCCACTCTGCCATGAGACCCTGCAGATTAAATCTCCCTGCTGGGGGAGGAGGGAGGGACTCCATAAGATCTCAGAGGGCAGATTAATAGCTTGATTTTTTAATATTCATAACAATGCTGGTTTGTGTCCATCTCTCAGAAACCCCCATGTCCTGTTGATTAGTTTAATACTGATAATAGCAACAAGTGCATTAACCACCAGCAGCCACCGAGGATAAGAGGGCAGGGGGGGGAGGACCCCCAACGATGACATTTTTAATGTTTTTAAGTGCTGGCTTTTATCAAGGTCAGAAAACAAGAGGAGTTGGAAAGCACAAACCTCCCAGCATGGGGGAGGTGGGTTGGGTGCTGGGAAGATCAACCCCAGCCCAAGGTTTTGGGGAATGAGGTGGTTTTCCCAACCCACCCAAATCCATCACATTGGGACCCTCTGGAACAGTGTCCATGTCCCATCCCTCCTGCTGAGCCCTCCTATAGCCCCCAGGCTGGGGGGTCACCCAGCAGGCTGTGAATGTCCCCAGGGCTCCTCCAGGAGATCATTTGGTGGCTGGATAAAATTAGATGGATGGAGACAGATTAGCTGAACAGCTGAAGGGAAGAGACAGGCAGATGGATGGGGACAGTGGATCAGGGAAGGAGGGTGGGAGCACAGGGTTGGGGTCCCTCCCAAGGCCAGCTCAGCCCACCAGCACTGGAACAGGTCTGGTGGAACAGGTCTGGAGTGGCTGGTTTTTTTGGGGGGTGACATTTGGGAGGTTCAACAGTTGCAGAGTCCAGGCTGGTTTGCTACAGGGAAAAGGAGTCAGGGCACAGGGTGCCAGGGCTCTCCCAGCTGCAGCCTCTGCACAGAGCTGGGGGTACCCCAAAACACAGCTGGTACCCCACAGTACAGCTGCCCAGAGACCCCAAACCCTGGGGGAATGCTCTGCTTTTGGGTCAGGAACCCACTGCTCCTACCCAGCTCCATCCTGGATGCTCCATCATCCTCTTGACACCACCCATGCCATGGGGCACAGGCTCCAAGTTCTCAGCACAGGACTGTGCCTGGCAGGGCCACTTTTTTTGGGGGGGGAGGGGGTGGAGGTTCCCCTGGGATCAGCATCAGGGCTCACAGCAGCCCCAGCCAGGGCTGCTCAGGCTCAGCACCTCCCAGAGTTGCAGCATCAAACCAGACACCAGCTGCCTCCTAAACCCACCCCCAGCCTCCTTCCAGCTGCTCCTTATATCTCTCCAACTGGATGTAACTGGGCCCAGTTTTCAGCTGTTCAGCATCAGCCTGGGATTAACCCTGTCCATGCCACTCCAGGCCTGCTAGGAACGGCCCCCATGGGGAGAAGAGCCCAGAGGCCACCCTCTCCCACCACCACCCCAGAGTTTAGGAAGGAAAAGGGAAGAGATTCAGCAGGGCAGGGCACATGCACCAGGATCAGGACATCTGGATCAGAATTCCCAGTCCAGGGAAGGAAGCATGGAGCTGCTGGCTGCCCATGGCAATGAACCCTGCTAGGCTGCAGGACCTCGGGAAGTTGGTGATGCTTCAAAATCACCTGGGGGAGGAGGGGGGGGGATAAAAAAAATCAACCCTCATTTTATAACACATCAAAGGAGAAAGCACCTGGTGCTGCCAGGTGAGAGGGCACAGCCCCTGTACACACCATCAGCACCCACAGAGCTGCAGCAGCCCAGGGGTGGCATCGCATCATCCTGCCAGGCAGGTGCCTCCTGAGGACTCCTGCCTCACTTGGCATCACCCACAGGACACCTCTTGCCTCTCAGATCCCATAAAATCCTGCCAAAGGGAGGGCAAAGGAGCTCACTTCTCCCCGTCCCCTCTGGCTCCAGGCACAAGGAGCCCACGATGTGCCCGCACGTCCCTTTGAAACCTCCTTGTCCACTGCAAATCCCCCCCCTGCCTCCTCCCCAGCTCACGGGTTTAAGTGGATTTCCTCTCCCTGTGGTGAACAACAATGAAATCAAGACAGAAAGAAGGGAATAATCCCCGGCTGCCGGGCCCTTTAAATGGATTTCACCGTATCCATTTCTCCCCCGTTCCCGTGCGTGTGTGTGTCTGTGTGTGTGCACATCCCTGACGTCAGGGCAGATTTTGAAGTTGCCCGATGCTGGCCATCTGCTCCTGATTATGGGAGGCCCTGAGCTCCTTAAAATTACATGTGGAAAGGCTGACATCCCCTTCCCGGCCGTGGGGAGAGCAGGAGAGCATCAGGTCGGGTTGGAAGCAGCACATCCCTGCCAGAGCCATTGAGCCCTGGTCATCAGAGCCTGGGGGAAAGGGGAGGTCAGGGATCCACACCTGGCAAAAGCCACCATGGAAGGAGCTTGGTCCATCCTGTGTGGTCAGAAAGTGATATCCATGGTTGCTCCATCGTTTCTGGGAGTTTTGGGGTAGGAGTCCAGGGAGGGTCCCAGGGTTGTGGCTAAGGGGTGTCTTCTCCCACCCATGCCAAAGCAACAGGAGACAGGTCAAGGAAGGACCAAGCAGTGGTTATACTTTGGGGTAGAGTTTTTTAAGGATTTTAGGAGGAATGAAGCCAGCAAGGGAGGTGGGAACCCCCTCTGTCCTCCAGTTGCTGCTTTGGGAAAGGTCTGTAGGTAGTTTTGGGAGCCCTGAATTGCAAACAGCCAGCACATGGGGTCAAACTGGATCAAACAGGCAAATCCACACGGCCTCATGCCCTGTGGTCATGCCTGGGGTCCTCCCCACAGCCCCTCTTGCTCCCAGAACACAGAGCCAGTCCTCGTTCCCCCCATGCCTCAGTTTCCCCATGACAGGAGTAAGATGAGCCTTCTTCTGAGCACTCCATGACAGACCCTTTAGGAGATGTCCCTGGGGACCACCACACCAAATCCACCATGTCCCGGGGTTGGGAGGGACATGTGGTCAGGCTCACCCCTGTTGTCCCCATCCAGGACACTAGGTGGTTGGAGTCAGTCCCCAAAACCTGCCTGGCAATTGCAGGCCAATTAACTACGACATGATTACAAGCAGCATGCTTAATGAGGTTAAACCACTACCTGGGCATTCTGAGTTCTTAATTACCTACTCTTTAATTGCTGCTCTAAAGCGCATTAATATAAATGACTGTGACAAAAGAAGAGGGAAGATGCAACCGGTGTGGGCTGGGACACTGCAGAGACACAGCCCTGTCTTGGATCAGCTTCCAAATCCTGCAGGGCTTTAAAAAGTCCTTTTATGCCAAAAAATGTTTTGTGCCTGAGGGAGGGTGGGGAGGGTGGGTGGGTGTGTTTGTGTGTCCCCCCTGAGCCTGTCTCTGCTCCACAGCCTCGTGTTTCCGGTGCCTGGTGGACGTGGTGCCGGTGAAGAATGAGGATGGAGTTGTCATCATGTTCATCCTCAACTTCGAGGACCTGGCCCAGCTGATGGCCAAGAGGGGCAGGCGGAGCCTGCACCGGCGGCTGTCGCAGAGCTGGCGTGGAGGTGAGTGTCACCAGGGCTGGTGGGGAGGGGTGGGAAGGCAACCAGCAGCCTCGGGGCTGGCCCCGTCCCGGGGTTTTCTGCCAGGGAGATGGTGGAGGCTGAAGGTTGCAGCAGGGTAGGATCCTGGGGCTGAGCCCCACAGGGTGCCCAGGAGCAGAGGGTTGTGTTCTTGCACGCCCACATCTCTGCTGGCTTGGGGACTGATCTGGCCCAGCACCATCCAGGTGGGAAAAGGGCTCGTGTCCAGACCTGCCTGCACATCCCTCCTGAGCCCCCAGGGTCCAGGGGACAGGGATGGGGACTGAGCCCCCTGGGAAGGGATGGGACATTCTTAAGGTGAGGGCATCTCGTGGCCAGTGGAGCCATCGAGCCCCTCCACACCTCCCAGATTTAGTGCTGGGAGGTTTTTCCAACGGCACTTTCGGCCCCTCCTGCCTGGCTGCAGCACCATGTTGGCTGGGGCAGGAGGTGCTGGTGTGGGACAGGACCCGTTTGTGGGGTCACCAGGAGGGCCAGGGGATAACCAGTGTCACCACCAGCAGGGCTGTGCTATGGGGACATCACCCCAGGTGAATGGCACAAGGAGGGTTGTGCTGGGATGGCTCTGAGCCTGCCCCAGCTTTGGGCTGATCCCCACTGTCCTGGGCTCATCCTGGGGTTTTGTGGGGCTTTGGGAAGCAGTGAAAAATTCAAACTCCCTTTTTTTGGGAAGGTTGGATCAAAGGGGAGCCGTGGTGAGGCTCTCAAGGGGATGTGGATCCCCAGGGATGCAGATGTTAGTCCTGCCCTTGGTTTGAAGAGCTGTAGCTTCTAAGTATCCTCCTGTTACACACTCCTTGGTGCCACTCACCTGTATTTTAGACAGGGACATAATCCCACGTCTGTCTCCATGGAAACACTCCCTGGGGATGTGGGTCACTCCAGGGAACCTTTGGGCAAGGCTCACAGTAAAGCTGTGGGAGCAGCCTGGGTCTGTCCCCCTATGGCATGTGGGCTGGGACAGCAGGACCAGGACCAGCTCCAGGGTCAGGGCCACATCAGGGACCAGCAGGGACCCTCAGTGACCCATGGGACCCTTAGGGACCAATGGGGGCCCTTAGGGACCGACGGGGACCCTTAGAGGGGCTGACAGGGCCCCTTCAAACTGCATTACTGTGGTGATGTGAGTTTGGATTTGTTCACACTGGTGCATCATCCCAGAGCCGTTGAGGAGTTTGTGTGCATAGCAGCAGGTCCCAGGGGAGATGCTGTGTGTGGTGCTGGGGCTTGTGTCTCCCCAGGGCAGGGGAACACACAGGGGACCCAGGGACACATGCGTGGGACATATACACACCCTGTACCCGTGTTCCTGTGGCTGTGAACAGTGAGACATATTTCTGATGTATTGCTGTGGTACCAGTTAACCTCCAGGCACAGGTTGCCCAGGACACCCTAAACACAGACCCCTCCACTCTCAGGATGTCCCAACACATGACACATCCCTACCCCATCCCTCCCCACCACAGGGTGTATGTTCAGCTCTGAAAGGCACCTGAATACCAAGGATACCTGATGACTCTCTTGTATGCAAGAGAAACAAGCTCAAACTCAAGAACTGAAACTAAATAGACAACTTTTCTCTTTCTGATGAAAAAAAAAAATAAAAAATAAAAAATATGCGTCTTTATGAGCAGTTCTGGACTGTAAAGAAATCTGAATTTTGCTTCTGGAGCCCCCAGACAGGAAGGCCATGGAGCTGTTGGAGTGAGTCCAGAGGAGGCCATGAAGATGACCCAAGGGCTGGAGCAGCTCTGCTCTGGAGCCAGGCTGGGAGAGTTGGGGTGTTCAGCCTGGAGAAGAGAAGGCTCCAGGGAGACCTTAGAGCAGCTTCCAGTGCCTGAAGGGGCTCCAGGAAAGCTGGGGAGGGACTTGGGACAAGGGCAGGGAGGGAGAGGACAAGGAGGAATGGATGAAACCTGGAAGAGGGAGATTGAGGTGAGACCTGAGGAGGAAATTCTTTGCTGTGAGGGTGGTGAGAGCCTGGCCCAGGTTGCCCAGGGAAGCTGTGGCTGCCCCATCCCTGGCAGTGTTGAAGGGCAGGTTGGATGGGGCTTGGAGCAGCCTGGGCTGGTGGGAGGTGTCCCTGCCCATGCAGGGGGGTTGGAACTGGTTGGAATCTTTAAGGTCCCTTCCAACTCAAACCATTCCATGATTCTATGGTTTCCTTCCTGTTGGATACTGTGCATCCCAGGGAGAATTGCTTGGTGTTCCCACTCCAGCGCTGGGGAGTGCAGAGCGGCCGGAGCTGCTGGCACCAGCCCAAGTCTCTTGCATGTTTTCTGTCTCAATCTTTAACTCCACGGCCACGGGCAGCTGCAGGGCCTGGTCCTTGGCTCACTGGTGTGCAGAGGAAGGCAACTGCTTTGCTTCTTCCAGCACTAGAAGAGGACGAGTGACTTTGTACAGGGTGTCACGACCAGGGGCAGTGGGTCCCGCTGTGGGCACTGCTGGTTCCTCCCCACCTCTGGCCCCTTCCTCTCCTCAACCCCTTCCCAGCTCCTTGCAGCTCCAGCTGCCCTTGCCTCAGTCCCAGGCTCTGTCCAGGTGGTTTCCTGGTCCCTTGGGATGGCAGCAAGGGATCCCCCTCTTCAATCCAGTGCCCTCCACCTAAAATCCAGAACAGCTCCAGGGACAAAATTGCCTCAACCCCTTTTTTTCATGCTTTGCTAACTTGCGCGGTTTGGATTTTTATCCCCCCAAAGTCCCACCAAGGAGATTTAGAGGCTCAATTTCCTCCAGCTCCCAATCCCTTAAGTGGCTTGAACTTCTTTAACCAGCTTGGGGATGCTCTGCACCTTTCCTGTCTTGCATCTATAGTCGTCAGGGACTCTCCTCCCTTCCCAGTGGTGCCTTCTGCCCAGGTCAGGGTTTTGCCCTGAGCACACGGAGCCGCGAGGGCGCGGGAACAGCCGGCGTGTTGGAGGAGGAAGGGCCACACAGCAGCCACGTCCCCCAGAGCCACCAAAAATTCTCTGTAGCCTCTTCCCCGGCCGTCACGTGCAGCTAGGTTACATCTGTCTCTCTTGTGTTTTGTTTTGTCTTTTTTTTTTGTTTGTTTGTTTTTTAACAAGGTGAAGGTAGGAGTTTGAAGTTTAGTCTCCCGTCCCTGCGGCGACTCAAAACCCAGCGGAAATCTCTGCCCACCAGTGAGTTTGATGGAGTAGCCATTGACTATGGAAAGGTAACTGCAGCCTTTGTCTGATGTCAGCCCGTGCCTCAGGCAGGTCCTGGTGCTCTTCCTCTGCTCTTCCCATCCCGCTCCCCCTCGGCTGCTGTGGCTCGGGCTGTATCCGGCGGGAAAGGCTCCGGCACTGGGTCAGCGCTGGGCACTGGTCCCAGAGAGGGCTGGTGGTGAGCGGTGGTGCTTTGGTGGCATGGGACAGAGCTAGATGGTGCTGCTCCACGGGGACCTCCCACGGCTGGTGAGGGGAGCAGGAGATGCCCTGGAGCTGGGAGGAAGGTCTGGCTCTGTAGCACAAGTTGTCTGGATGGTGGAGCTCCAGGGAGTTGTCTCCGTGAAAGGGACTTGCTGGTGACTGCAGGAGGCTGAAGCAGGTCTGGTCTGAGCAGGGACTGGCAGGGACTTGCAGGCAGACCTCGAATGGGCACGTTCCCCACGTTCCCCTGGCAAGGAACAGGCAGTGCAGTGAGCTCTGGCTCAGTCCTTCAGCCAAGCTCTGCTGTCCGTGATGGAGGGCGAGGTGGTCATTGCTGACACGGTGAGATTGTAAAGGTGTTGGTGGGACCTCTTTAGAGACTGCTTGGTCGTGGTGGCTTCTTGACTCTCAAAAGTGCTCGAGGTACCTCTGGGCAAAGATGTGTTGGTTTCTGAAAGGCTGCAGCTTGAGGCACGGGGCTGTGGCCCGAGGCTTTTGCTCTGCTAACGCATCCCCAGGCACCAGGTTCTCGCTCTGCCGCATGAGTCCGCACAGCCTGGATGAAGCTGCTTCCCAAAATGACAGATACCATGAGGTGAAAGGTGCCTGTCCTCTCAGGGGTTGTGCTTATGGCAAGTGGAAGACATCTGTAGCATTACCAGATGTCTGGGGCTGTCCCTCCCACAGACACCAGCGCTGCTGAAGGCTCTGGGTACCCCCAGGTGCAGTTGCATGGGGCACTGCAGTGTTGCAGTTGTACACACATGGAAGGTGTGCATTGAGGACAACCTGATGACCCACCACTTTGGTGGAGCCTGGTCCAAGTCAGGGCAGCCCAGCAGATGGCAACTCCATCCTAAAACCTGCAATAAGATCCCTAGGGATGGTGAGAAGTGTCACAACATGCCTTGGGCATAGACACAGAATCCCAGTCCCTCCCGTGGGTGTGACTGGTCTGGGTGTAGACCCATAGGTTTCTGCCCCCCATTGCAGAAGTCGTTAAAGGCTGAAAACTCTTTAGGTCTCCAGGGAAAAATGTTTAGCAACAGCCAAGGGGTGATGTAGGAGAGGGAGGATCACACACGGCCCAGCAGCTCCTCCAGTTCTTCCTAGTGCAGAGCACATCATCTCCCAGAGACACCAGCACAGGTTCCCTGGTCACCAACCCTTGGTGGTGGCCTGGGCTCTTGCAGTGGGTGAGGGAAGGGCAGGTCCAGCAGTGGGACACAGGGACACCTTGGAGAAGAGCAAGGCAGGTACTCCAAGGAAGCCAATCCCCAGGCTCTCCTCTTCTCCTCTTGCTCTGGCTTGCTTCCCAGCTGCTCAGCATCGCCTTGCAAACCACCCCGCAGCCCCCAGCCTGCAGCAGGAGCTGGCAGGAGGTAGGAGCTGCCAAGTCCTCCAGGACTTGGTGGCCCCACCGCAAAGCAGGTCCAGGTCCTAGCTGGAGGTGACCTCAGGAACCGCAGCCCTTCCCAGCCCCTCTGCCCCTCCTCTAACCTCCCCTGGCTCCCTCTCCTTCCCCCCCAGCCCGCGAGGACTCCTTCTAATAAAACGCTTTCTCCCGGCTGTCTTAAAGCCTGGTGGTGACTCCCTGATTTTGAGGGACTTGAAGACATCGTCCAAGGAGAACTGTGTGCAGTCAGAGATCGAATCCCTCCTGGAAAAGGAGCGGAGGCCGAGCCTGGAGGCCGATCCCACCCTACAACACTCGTCCCCGAAACAAGAGCCTCCCTTGCTGGGCCCACGAGGGTCGTTCTCTGCCTGGGGTTTCTTTCGGTCCCGCCCCGGGGGCAGCTTCCACAGCCTCCGCAGGGTCTCCTCCTTGGACAACTTTGAGGCTGCGAGGTCTGAGTTCCAGAGAAAATTCAGGGAAAGGAGGGCAAACTCAGGTAGGGGAATAACCCCGGAAGTGTCTGTCCTACTGCGGGAGCCGCGGCGCTGGGCGATGGCCCCGGCGTGGCTCAGGGGGGGAGGTCTCTTACCCTGCACTGCTTTTCCCTTTGCAAAGTGGAGATGAGCTGGGGTCTTCTCCCCAAAACTTGCGGGTCTCCGTGTGGTTCCCTGCGTAGGCAGGTCCTGTTCTTTGGGTGGAACCATCCGTGGTGTCGTGCGTGAGGTGCGAGGTGGCGTGAGGTTGTGTTTGGCTGCCCCACATTGAGGGGTGTCCTGATGCTGTCCCACCTCCCCGGCAGGGAGGGAAGGGGTCTGCAGGCATGTGCAATATGAGCTGAGTCCATGTGTTGGAGGTGGAGGAGGTATTGGCCAGGCCACTCTGTAGGGCTGGAGGAACTGTATCCCCACCATGGTGTTCGTGTCCAGACCTCTAGTTCTTGTGAGAGAGATGATGACAAATAAGATGGTCAGGCAAAAGGAGCCTCAGTAACTGGGGGTGGAGAGAGATCAGTCCATGGTGTCTGACTTGACAAAATGGGGTGGGGAATCGTGATCCTCAAAAAGGCACAGGTTATGGACCCTCATGGGGAGGACACAACGTTGGAGGAAGGAAGGGGAATGAGCAGGGAGGAGAAGGGTGGCAGCAGGATGGCTGGTGCCAACTGGGCACCTTCACAATGTCTTCAGACACCTCCTGCTCGTGACACCTTTTGGGTCAATGTCAGAGTCCAAGGGACAAAAAGGGTAAAGAACTGAAAATATAACCCTGCCCTGCCTGCAGGAGATAGAGAGGTTGGGACACACTGGTTATGGAGCTTGGGGATGTTCCTCAAGCCCTGGGTGTGGGTACATGCTCTCTTCCCTGACTACACATTATCACAAGCCTGACCACGGAACTGACCACCTCTGGGGCTTCTTCCATGGTCCTGCACTGAGGTGACCCAGAGAGGCAGGTTCCCAAGTCCCCAGAGAAAACTGCTGGGATCCAGCTCCGCTACAGCTCTTCTTCAAGAGAAAGCTCTGACTCCCTGCATGGAGCCTGGGGATGCAGGATGCTTCCAAGTAGGGACATCATCCAGCTCCTGGCTGGGTTTGGTGGACAAAAAACAAGACAGCAACTCAGGAGCTATGTGGGTCAGGATGAAGCATGCAAGGGTGGAGAAGACCCACCTCCCCCTTTACCCATTTTTACACCAGTTTTGGTATGTCTCCCTGGTGGGTCTCACTGGGGCTGGTCCCCAAACTGCCACAATCTTCAGCGGTACCAAAGGATATTGGGTCCCTCTGTATTTTGACAGCTGGTCTGAGCCCCCAAGGGAAGTTTAATGGTGAAAAGATGGGTGACATGTCTGAAAAGCAGCCCCCTCTCAGGCATAGCAGGTTGGGCATCCCATGTCTGAGCCACCCCAAAGAAACCAAGGCAGATATTGGTACCTTCTGGTGGCACCTTGTGGAGGTCCCAAGCTCCTGAATGTCCTACACCAAGGTCAGGGCTCTGCAGGTTGACTTATGCTCCCACTGCTCTTCTCAACGCTCCTCTCCATCCTCTTCCAGAGGCTTCCCACGTCAAACTCAACCCTCCAAACTCCACCTCAGACTCAGACCTCATGAAGTACAGGACCATCAGCCAGATCCCTCAGTTCACGCTCAACTTTGTGGAGTTCAACCTCGAGAAGCATCGCCAGGGCTCCACCACCGAGATCGAGATCATCGCACCCCACAAGGTGGTGGAGCGCACCCAGAACGTCACCGAGAAGGTCACGCAGGTATGTGGGCACTGGGATGCCACCCAGGCAGTGGCAGGGTGGTGGTGCTGCCACCAGGGTATGGCCACAACCATTCCTGTGGCTTTGGGGGGAGAGGAGCGGAGAAGACAGTGACACCTGGAGTTTCTGTCCTAGGGAATGTCAGCATCCCTGGGTTTGAGTTTTACCTCTTCCTCTGAATGGTTGAAATGCTCTTCCCCCCAAAAAACACCAGAGTATTTCTGGTAATTTGGCTGGGGGAACATCAGCATGAACTGCCCATAGTGTCACAGTGGCCTTGAAGGGGACACAGACGTGAGCATGTGTTTGTGTGTGTGTCTTCATTTGGGAGGGAGGCTCTGGCCACCGTTCCCTGCCCCCCAGTGCCAGGGATGGAGCCCCCAGGGATGGGAACCCCACGCCTAGAGCATGGGTGGCCACACCAAGGCCCACAGGATCTCCTGGGAGACAGCAGGTGGCACTGCACTGTCACCAACACGCGTGGCACTGCCCTGTCACACACACGTGTCTGTGCTGTCACCGTGAGGGACACACGGATGTCAGTGTGTGTGAGAGGTGCTGCTGTGTCCTGCAATCCCGAGCAAGGAGCTCTTGCCAGTGGGGAAACTGAGGCACGGGAGAGGCAGGATGTACAAAACACACCTAAGGGCACCTCCCACCACTGCCAGCAGCAGCTGAGGGTCAGTTGAATGAAAACGCAGCCAGCTGAGCCCAGAAAAACCTCTGGGCTTGTCAGTTTGTTCCATCAGAGAGGAATGCTCGGTGGGGTTTTCTTCCTGCATAGTAAGCAGCCCCTCTTCCCCATCACAGGGGACACCCAAGGGGACACCCACACTCTGGGGAGCACTGCTGTGTGCTGGGGTGACACTGGCATGGTGGCACCAGCCGCTCCATGCAGGGTCATGAGGTGGTTGTGGGGTGATGGGGTTGGAGCTGATGGGTGGTGGCTGCAGGGCCCCGGGGTGCAGCTCTGGGGCACCCACAGAGGTCAAGCTTCCCTTCACCTAAAATCTCCAGGCAGGATGGGGTGGGATAGGATGGACCAGGAAGGGACACAATAGGATGGACCTCTCCTCCCCACCACATCTCCCCATGGCCTCAAGGGACCCAGGTGTCCTGCCTGTCCTCACCCTGAGATCCCCTGTGCCTCCTGCCAAGCCCCAGCTCCCTGCTCCCAGCTGCTGAACAATCCCTGGGGGAGACAGAGGCAGCAGGAAGATGCCACTAACAGCTCTTAAAGTACCAGCTGGTGGGCACAGAGAGGCAGAGCAAAGCTGGTCAGGGTGGTCTGGCCCCTCAGCAAGCAGGCAGGGAGAGCAGGTCACAAGTGTAATGAGTGTGCTGGACTCATCTGCAGCTCCAGGGCATGGCTGGAGGCACCCAGGGATGCTGGGGGTCGGTGCCACCAGCCTGGGGTATCGTCACATGAGTGGCACCTCTCCCATCCCCCCATAAACCACCCCATGGGTGGTGGTGAAGCCTGGCAGGATGGTGCTGGGGACAGGGCTGGGGGCTGAGCTGTGTCAGGACAAGTGTTGGGATGCACAGTGCCTGCTTGCAGCCAGCACCGTGGGCCTGATCCTGCCCAGCCCCCTGTGCTTGAGGGTGTCCTGGTGGCTCTGATGTGACACCCCCCTGTTGCCAGCACAGGGCAAGGGAGGAGGGAGGCGTGTGGCTGCTGGGCCCCGCAGGGCATGAGCCACAGCCTGGGTCAGCCAGGGCCATGGGAGCCTCCCCCCATCACCCACAGCCTGGACACAACCTGCTCCCTGTTCCTCCTCCTCATTCTCCTTCTCCCTTCCATGGCTTCCTTGCTCCTGACCACCCAGCACCCCACACCCAGCACCCAGCACCCCACACCATGAGCCTGCACCACGAGCTGTAAGCCAGCAAGTGCAGGGGGAAGGGGCACCCAGAGGGGTCCCCACGGGGGGCACCCACAGAGACTTCTGGGGCCACCCAAGGGTGCCACCTGCACCTGAAGGGCAGAGGGGGACAAGGCTGCAGCTGCTCCCTGTCTCTGCGTTGGGCTGGATGTGCTTTTGGGGGGCTGTTTCTTTTCCCTTTCCTGCATCAAATCTTTGGGGTTGTGGGTTGTTATCGATTCCTGCCCGGAGAACAAGAGGGCTCAACCTGCTCTGGCTTCAGCTGCAGTAACTGGGCACCAGGAGCAGGGACAGGGGGACAGGGCAGGTGCCCCAACGAGGGGAGCAGCATCTGGGGGCTCAAATCCAGGACTGGCCCCGTGGAGCTGCCGCCAGCCAGGCCGGCTAGGAGGACAGCTGGGGAAACTGAGGCACGGGAGAGGCAGGATGTACAAAATACACCTAAGGGCACCTCCCACCATTGCCAACAGGGTGGCAGCATCGCTGGGTTTCCCAGACAGGAGGTGGAGGAGCCTGGGGTCTTGCCGGACACGTCTGAGCTTTGGGACCCAAGCGTTTTACCGGCGTCACCTCGTCCCCTTCCCCAGGCTCGGGTCCCCAGGCCCGGCGGTGCCTCGTTCCCCTTGCACAACGATTCCCTTCGGGTCACTTTTTCCACCCCCTCCCCTCTCCATCCACCAACCACG
>NW_009951812.1:411971-416586 GCF_000747805.2 Chaetura pelagica | reverse complement strand
GAGGGGGGGGGGAAAGGAGAGGAGGGGACACCCCAGGGTGAGGGACACAGAGTGATGTCCCCAAGGGTCAGTGGGATGTGGGAGCTCGTGGTGGGGACCTCTGGGTTGCAGGAGCAAGGAGCACTTGGGGAGCTCTGAAACCCTTGGGCAGGAAGGATCAGGCCCTCCTCCTCCTCTGGTTCTGTTGCCAGAATCGTGGTGGTGCCCATCACCGTGGTGGTTCCCATCACCTTGGTGGTGCCCATCACTGTGGTGGTTCCCATCACAGTGGTGGTGCCCATCACCTTGGTGGTGCCCATCACCGTGGTGGTTCCCATCACCTTGGTGGTGCCCATCACCTTGGTGGTTCCCATCACCTTGGTGGTGCCCATCACCTTGGTGGTTCCCATCACTGTGGTGGTGCCCATCACCTTGGTGGTGCCCATCACCCTGGCCTGGGGGTATGTGGAGCCTCCTCTTCTTCTCTCCCTCCCAGCCAGGCAAAAAAACACCCTTCTAGCTGGGGGCTCAGTGCTGCTAGAGGGCACTGAGGTGGCCCTCACCCTCCTCTGCAGGTGGCATTGGTGGCCAGCACCGTGGGGTCACCCCTGGGACAACAGAGCAGCAGGGGCAGGCAGGGAGGATCCATCTGCCCCTGCTCCAAATAAGCCCCTCGATGCCACCATCTCTCAGCGCCCAGAGCAGGACAGGCCCAGCCCTCCTGGTCCCCAGCGCCTGGAATTGTGTCCCCAGGGTGGCTGCAGAGCCCACCAGGAGCTGGCATTGGTCCTGGAGGGCGAAACTGGGACATGTGGGGACCCACTGGTGCAGTGGGAGCGTGCGTCCATGAGGGCAGACAGACTGAGGGACATAAAACAGGGTGGGAGGTTGCCTGCAAGCATGAGATGGTGTTTGCATGTTGGTGGCCACAGGTCATCTCTCCCTGGAGATGCTCCAATGGGAAATGGGAATTGCCTGAGACCAAGCTTAGCTGAGGGTGGCCTAAGCTGTCCTCTCCGCTTGGAGGATGACATCAAGGGGAAGGTCCCTGCTAGGGTGAAGAAAGGCACCATGCAAGGCTTGTGAGATGCTTAACATGCCATCACCTTCGGGGCCAGGCCGTGGCACAGCCAGGCTTGCTGTCCCCACAGCCCTGTGCCAGGGACATCCAGCAGCTCCTGGGCTGGTGGCACAGAGCTGAAGGCATAAGGAGGCATGGAAGGAGGCACTTTCCTCCCGGCCAGCGTGGTGGGATCTGAAAGGCATAAGGTTATTAAGCACTTGCTCCAAGGGTGCTCTGGCCATTAGAGATGGACAAGGAGCTGAGCAGACCTTGTTGTCAGCCAGGGTGTGCAACTCACCTTGTGGCCTCCTGGACAAACACATGAAGGTGAAAAGGGTGTAGGAAACCCACTGCATGCTCCTCACTGCCCTACGTTGCTCCTGGTCTCCCACCCTCCTCACACCCATCTCCTGGCAGGTGCTGTCCCTGGGTGCTGATGTCCTTCCTGAGTACAAGCTGCAGGCACCACGCATCCACCGATGGACCATCCTGCACTACAGTCCCTTCAAGGCCGTGTGGGACTGGCTCATCCTTCTGCTGGTCATCTACACAGCCGTCTTCACCCCTTACTCGGCCGCCTTCTTGCTCAACGAGGAGCAGGTGGAGGAGAAGCACTGGGACTGCAGCTACACCTGCGACCCGCTCAACATCATTGACCTCATCGTGGATATCATGTTCATTGTGGACATTGTCATCAACTTCCGCACCACCTACGTCAACATCAACGACGAGGTGGTGAGCCACCCTGGCAAGATTGCCATCCACTACTTCAAGGGATGGTTCCTCATTGACATGGTCGCCGCCATCCCCTTCGACCTGCTCATCTTCCGCTCTGGCTCTGATGAGGTACAGGCACCACCTGGAGGTTCATCAGGACAGGAGGGAGGGGACTCAGGGATGGGTGGGGATGTTTGGGAGAGGGAGAGAGGGAGAGGGATGGCTTGATGGAAGCAGTGGATGGCCACATCTGCAAGGAGGAGGGTGGTTAGTCAGAGGGATGGCCAAGGACATTATTACTCATTTTTATCAAGCAGCTGGGACCTGGGATGTTATTTAGTAGGTCAGACAGACCCTCCTGCATGTGCTGAGAGAGTGTCTAACTGGACCTGCTCCCCTCACCAGGGCTGATCCAGCAGAGAAGGCTGGGAGCTCAGTTTGGGGGCTGGCCCCACATGCCATTGAGGCTAAATTTGGGGTTGTATCGCCAGCAAGCCTCAAAATGTTGGCAGTGGGATGGCCCTGGGGTAACTGGGCTACCTGGAGGCCCCACCTCAGCTGAGAGCCTGTGGGGTGGGGTGAGAGGTAGCTGGTTTGGGAGCAACAGTTGGCAAGGTGAGGACCCATCAAGAACCACAGTGTTGGCCTTGGCTCTTCTCACTTGGTCACCTGTAATCTCAGGGCTTGTTCCCTTTCTGGTCAGCAGAGGGAAACTGCCCTTTCTGTGGCACGTTCCATGTAACCTATTTCCGAGTTCACCTCTGGGACAAGTTGCTTCATGCTCTAGAAATACTTTTTTCATCCTTCAAAGGCAGCACCGTTGGGCTGGAGACGTTCCTTTGGCCAGCTTTATCCACTGCTTGTCCCTAAGATTTTTCACCTGTCCCCTGCAGACCACCACCCTGATCGGCCTCCTGAAGACCGCCCGGCTGCTGCGCCTGGTCCGGGTGGCCCGGAAGCTGGATCGTTATTCCGAGTATGGAGCAGCTGTGCTCTTCCTGCTCATGTGCACCTTCGCCCTGATCGCCCACTGGCTGGCCTGCATCTGGTACGCCATCGGCAACGTGGAGAGGCCCTACATGGAGCACAAGATTGGCTGGCTGGACAACCTGGGCGACCAGATCGGCAAGCGCTACAACGACAGCGACCTCTCCTCCGGGCCATCCATCAAGGATAAATATGTCACTGCCCTCTACTTCACCTTCAGCAGCCTCACCAGCGTGGGCTTCGGCAACGTCTCGCCCAACACCAACTCTGAGAAGATCTTCTCCATCTGTGTGATGCTTATTGGCTGTGAGTGCCCTTGCGTGTTCCATTTTCCCCATCCCTGCCTTGGAGGGTTGAGGGGGCTGCTCTGGTGAGAAACAGGGATAGACCTGCGAGCTGGAGCATGTGGGGTTTTAAGGGAGCATCTCCCTCAATGGCGACAAATGGACAGGGAGGTAGATAGAAGTGGGGATTTCAGAAACCCACTGGTTTGAGGGCTGTGGTAGATAGGGGGTTTGGCGACCTGCTGGTTCCAGGTCTGAGCTAGCTGGATGTCCTGCTGAGTCCTCCCCTCTCCTTGCAGCTCTGATGTACGCCAGCATCTTCGGCAACGTCTCGGCCATCATCCAGCGCCTGTACTCGGGCACCGCGCGCTACCACACGCAGATGCTGCGGGTGAAGGAGTTCATCCGCTTCCACCAGATCCCCAACCCCCTGCGCCAGCGCCTGGAGGAGTATTTCCAGCACGCCTGGTCCTACACCAACGGCATCGACATGAACGCGGTGAGCGTGGGGGGGAGGCCCCGTGTCCTCAGGGCACCTTGTCCTGAACAACCACCGCTCCGGATCTTGGTCCACCCAAACATTCCCATCCTTTTGGTGGAGGGGAGGCAGGAGAAGACTTGGGAGGCTGAAGAGTCTGTCTGCCCGTCCGCCCTTGGCAAGCCCCTTTCTCCTTCTCCCCCTCTGTCTGTCCATCCCTCCATATCTACCCAGAGGTTTTTTTTGGGGGCTGTGCCAGCATTTTTTTGGGCAAGAGAGCAGGTTTGGTGCTGGTGAGGAGCTCAGAGCCCCATCGGCGCCGAGCGCTGTCAGGCCAGTGTCTGCTGGTGTCACGGAGCCGCGGAGCCGGTATCGATCCAGCTCCTCTCCCCTCGCCGGTTGCTAAGCAAAGTGCATCCCGCTCTCGGCGGCAGGGAAAGGAGGGCATTTAAATAAACCTCAATCCATTTTAATTAGAGCCTGGAGAGGCGGGGGCTTGTTAGCAAAAGGGGGGATCAATGGTGGAGCCGCGTCGGGGAGGCGCTGGTCTCCCAGCACCGGGGGAGGCTTGTGCTGATGGCACCGGGACACTGTGGGGTGAGGGGGGGGCCAAGCCAGGGAGGCCTGGGCTGGGAACTCAGCTGAGGGGTCCGGGTCCCAAATGTGCTGGCTTGGCCAGCTGCAAGGCAAAAAGAGGAATGAGAAAGGATGAGGTGAGGAGAGAGATGGGACCTGGTATTCCCCATCTCTCAGCACTGGGCAGGCCCTCAGCCTGCTCATTCCCAGCTCATGTTCCTTTTTTTCCTAAGGCTTGATCCTTCTCCATCCCTGGGCACTACTGGGACATGGATTTGCATGAATTCAACCTCTCAGCCTTCAGCTGCTGCTGCCTTGTTAAACATCTGGGCAGCATTTGGGGATTTGCTGCTGGGAGAGCCTTGGGTGAAACCTCTCCCATGGAGGAAACCCCCTGGGCTGGCCATGGGTGGCAGAGCTGTGGCACCCTACCAAGCACAGGTTCTCCTGGCTTAGTGCAAACCCAGGTCACAAATCCCCTGTGCTGAGCTGAGCTTGCAGCTTGGACGTGCCACCACTCACACGGATTCC
>NW_009951812.1:409154-411959 GCF_000747805.2 Chaetura pelagica | reverse complement strand
CCTGCTGGCTGCTGCTGAGACACAACACCATGGAATCAATCACCCCACGGCCTGATCAATTCGTCCACCCCTCATTTCCCAGTAGGGAAATTAAGGCACAGCTGCCAGCTGTGAGATCATGATGGAGCTGGGAATGAACCACTCCAGCCTGGCCATCCCAGATTTGGCCACCAGTGGGATGTGAGAGGAGAGCAAGGGGGGCCCAAGAGCAATTTGCTGCTCTCCAAAAGAAGATGATGGGAGGGCTGGAGCAGCTCTGGGACAGGCTGGGAGAGCTGGGATGTTCAGCCTGGAGAAGAGAAGGCCCCAGGGAGACCTTAGAGCACCTTCCAGTGCCTGAAGGGGCTCCAAGAAAGCTGGGGAGGGACTGTTTACCAGGGTGTGTAGTGATAGAACAAGGAGTTATGGTTTTAAACTGGAAAAGGAGAGATTTAGGTGGGACATGAGGAGGAAATTCTTTGCTGTGAGGGTGGTGAGAGCCTGGCCCAGGTTGCCCAGGGAAGCTGTGGCTGCCCCATCCCTGGCAGTGTTGAAGGGCAGGTTGGATGGGGCTTGGAGCAACCTGGGCTGGTGGGAGGTCTCCCAGCCCATGCAGGGGGAGGGACTGGATGATCTTTAAGGTCCTTTCCAACCAAAACCATTTCATAACTCTATTAAAAAAAAAAAAAAAAACAACAAACCTGGGCGGATTTTGCCTTGGCACCATGAGCCAGCAGTGGCAGCAGCTTTCTCAGGACTGGGAGGTTTACCTTTGGTTTCACCTTCAGATTTAGCTTTTGCTCAATGTGAGGTGTTTGCCATGGGTATATTTAGCTGTTGCTGCACCCAACCAGCTCGTGCTGCTCCTTGGCATTCAGGCAGGTGCTGTTGTTTGATTAGGACAGCACCTCGTTACCAGTTCGTGCTCTCATTCAGCCAAGATGAGTGGGCATCAAGATGAAAAGGGGGAAATGCCACCAGTGGGTATAAATAGATTGATCTGGTTATTATTATTAATTGCTTGGGAGTGCTCTCATCCCCAGCTGCATGTGGTACAAGCCAGGGACAGGCAGGCAGGTGTCCACCAAGGGAAGATCAGAAGATCACAGAATCACAGAATCTTAGGGGTTGGAAGGGACCTGGGAAGATCTCCCAGCCCAACCTCCCTGCCAGAGCAGGGGCACCCAGAGCACATCACACAGGAACGTGGCCAGGGGGGTTGCAATGTCTCCAGAGAAGGAGACTCCACAGCCTCTCTGGGCAGCCTGGCCCAGGGCTCTGGCACTCTCACCCCAAAGAAGTTCTTCCTGAGATTCCCATGGAACCTCCTGGGCTCCAGTTTGCACCCACTGCCCCTTGTCCTGTCACTGGACATCACTGCACAAAGCCTGGCTCTGTCCTCCTGACACTGCCCTGAACAGATTTGTGCCCATGGATGAGGTGGCCCCTCAGTCTCCTCTTCTCCAAGCCCAACAGCCCCAGCTCCCTCAGCCTTTCCTCAGCAGGGAGATGTTCCCCTCCCTCCAGCATCTCTGTGGCTCTGCCCTGGGCTCTTCCCAGCACTTCCCTGTCCTTCTGGAACTGAGGGGCCCAGAACTGGACACAATATTCCAGATGCAGCCTCACCAGGGCCGAACGGAGGGGAAGAAGAACCACCCTGACCTACCAACCACCCCCTTTCCAAGATGTCCCCAGCTTTGGCTTTCTGGGCTTGTGTGGCACAGCCTCCCGGGGCTGCCCCTTCCTGGGGACAGTGTTGGCAGCTCTCCCTCCCTCTTCCCAGGTGCTGAAGGGTTTCCCTGACTGCCTGCAGGCAGACATCTGCCTCCACCTCAACCGCACGCTGCTCCAGAACTGCAAGGCCTTCCGAGGAGCCAGCAAAGGCTGCCTTCGTGCCCTGGCCATGAAGTTCAAGACCACCCATGCCCCTCCTGGAGACACCTTGGTGCACTATGGAGATGTCCTCACCACGCTCTACTTCATCTCCCGGGGCTCCATCGAGATCCTCCGGGAAGACATTGTGGTGGCCATCTTAGGTAGAAAACTCCTTCCTTCTGGGAGGGCCAGGGGTGATGGGCGAGTTGGGGAAGGGTGATGGGTGGATGGTGATGAGTGATGGTCAGTGGGCAGAGGGTGATAGGGGAGGGGTGAAGGACTTCTCCATGTCCTGAGAAGGGAAGGCTGTTCCTCAACCTCTAGCTGGTCACTTACACCAGTGGACAGGGAATCTGGTAGATGCCAGGGTGAGGAGAGCAGGACATGGCTCAGCAGCCTCCAGCCATCACTGATGACCCACTGCCCTGGCTCAGTCTCCCTCCCGTCAGTGATGGCTTTCATGGTGTAA
The DNA here is from genome assembly GCF_000747805.2 of Chaetura pelagica. Classification (NCBI taxonomy): domain Eukaryota; kingdom Metazoa; phylum Chordata; class Aves; order Apodiformes; family Apodidae; genus Chaetura; species Chaetura pelagica. The sequence continues at coordinate 409,636 of NW_009951812.1, read as the reverse complement.
TCCCCAGTGTCTGCAGTCAGGGCCAGGGTTGCTGGGCAATCCCTTGTCCAAAAACCCCAAAGTGAGGTCTGCTGGCCATCTGGAACCGGGCTGGGTGCCCACCTCTCCCTAACGAGCTGTCTGTTGGCACAGGGAAGAACGACATCTTTGGGGAGCCCATCAGCCTCTACGCCCGCCCAGGGAAGTCCAATGCCGACGTGAGGGCCCTGACCTACTGTGACTTGCACAAGATCCAGAGGGAGGACCTGCTGGAAGTCTTGGATATGTATCCAGCCTTCTCTGACAACTTCTGGAGCAACTTAGAGATCACCTTCAACCTGCGAGATGTGAGTGGCAGGGCTGTCAGAGGGAGGGATGTGATCAGTGCCTTAAATTTGGCAAGTGGGAGAGCTGAAGGAAGGACACCAACAGGTGCTCCTCACTCAGTTTGGTGGTGGATTGGCCAGCAGCCGCGGTTCTCCAGGCACTCATCATGTCCCCTC
>NW_009951812.1:408805-409114 GCF_000747805.2 Chaetura pelagica | reverse complement strand
CTTTCCCTCCCCATGGCCCTGACACCCTCAACTCAGCCTTAGAGCACTGAGGCCAACATCTAGGATCCTTTGAGCTGTGCCACCAGTGCAGGAGCCAGTGGGTGGGAAAGGGCATTGATGGAGGTAGCTGGAGACCAGCCCTAGAAGGATGCTGAAGGGGCTGTAGGCCCCATGGCACCCATGGAAGTGACGTGTCACCAGTGTATGGGACATGACATCCATGCATGTGCCTTGGTGACTGTAGATGGAACATGGCATCCATGGCTGGGGCTGGGACATAGCATCCACGGCTGGGGCAAGGCACCTATG
>NW_009951812.1:407676-408335 GCF_000747805.2 Chaetura pelagica | reverse complement strand
AAACACTCCCTGTGCCAGCCCAGCAAGCCTGGTGAGTCCCTGCAGGGCTGGGGAGCAGCATCAGCTCTTCATCCCTGCCCCAAGCAGGGGAGGCTCTCATTGCCTCCGTGCCTGCAGAGCATGTCCCCACCCTGGGGCACCCACGCTGCCTTCCCTCCCATCCTCTGGCTGCCCCAGCCCTACAGGCACCCTGGAGGGGATGGGGGCTGATCCTGCCATGTGTGCTCCTCCCCACATTAACCTGTTGTGCTGCCCCACAGACCCAGACACGGGCATCTCTGCTGCAGAGCAGTATCACACCTACTCAGAGCTCACCAACCCGCAGGACCCGCTGAGGAAGGACCAGTGGGACGAGCTGGGCAGCAGCACCACTCCCTGCTCCCAGACCAGTGACGACGAGGCCAAGACTGGCAGCCCTACCAAAGCTCAGCCCTTCCCCACGGCCACAAAGGAGGACTTTGCTCTGCCCACGCTCAGCCTGGTCGGCGGCGGCGTGGAGCTGGGCAAGCAGGAGGCAGAGAGCAGCCAGTCCTACACAGGTAGCACAGCCCCAGCTGTGGGGAGGGGTGCTCAGGTCTTCTCCTGAGGCACAGCCAAGCAGCTCCTGTGGATTTGAGGGGAACCACCCCAGGATGTCCTGCCCCAACTCAGAGTGCTCT
>NW_009951812.1:405930-407615 GCF_000747805.2 Chaetura pelagica | reverse complement strand
TCCCCATGGCCCTGACACCCTCAACTCAGCCTCAGTGCACTGAGGCCAACATCTAGGATCCTTTGAGCTGTGCCACCAGTGCAGGAGCCAGTGGGTGGGACAGGGCATTGATGGAGGTAGCTGAAGACCAGCCCTAGAAGGATGCTGAAGGGGCTGTAGGTCCCATGGCACCCATGGATGTGACGTGTCACCTGGCCTTTGTGGCCATGGATGGAACATGGCAGTGGTCTTTGATGCCTTTTGTCCTCTGTGGTATCTGCTCTGTCCCTCCTGTGCCCTGCAGTTTCTCCTGGCACTCAGGGATCCCCCTTGGGGCTGCCCCAGGGAGGAAAATGCTGTATGCCTTCTGTAAGCGTGTTGAGTGCCAGTGTGATGGACTGTCCATGAGCACCTTGGGTGCCAGGGTGATGGATCTCCATGGGCACCTCAGGTGCAAGGGTGATGAACTCTCCCTGAGCACCATGTATGTCTGGGTGATGGCTTTCCATGAATGTGTTTGGTGATGGACTCTGGAGCACCTCCATGCCATTGGGGCTGGGGGAGGCAAGTCAGAAGTGCTGAGATGTGTTCTCCTCTCCCAGCCACCCCCGTGGACATTCCCAACATGTTCACCTTCTGGGAGGACCGAAGGCCAAACAACCAGCTGGAGCCTTTGCAACAAATGTCCTTGGTACACAGCTCAGAGGACATACCCCTGCAAAGCAACCACAGACCAGGGCAGATCGAGTCCAGGCTGGAGCTCCTGCAGGCCCAGCTAAGCAGGTGAGCAGGTCCCCCAGGACATAGGGTTGGAGAGCACCCAGGGGGGCCCTGGGCCATCAGCTTCTCCTGCTCTCTAAGGGTGGCTGCACTGGGCTCTGTGTGCAGCAGGTGCCAGCTCCTGACACTCTGGGACACTGTGTTCCTTGGGGAGATGGTGGGAACCCTCTGCAAACGCAGCAGCTTCTCAAACTGCAGGTCCTGGCTCTGGTTGCAGTCCAGCCCCTTGTCTGCCACTGTCCCATCACCCCTGAGATCTGCCACTTTGCCACTGCCCCCAAAGTCATGAAACCACCCAGGAGCTCAGGACCCGAGCCTTTTGAGAGCCTCCTCTTCCTGTTGCAAAGAACTGCAAACATCCCCTTACTCAAGCAAAGGAGCCTGGTGCACAAGGTTGCCCTCCAAATAAGAAAAAAAACCACATCATTTTTGAATGAGAAGGAAGAGCCTCCACCAGAAATGCAGGTTTAAAGGCCCCAGGCAGCACCCAAGCCAGTGGCTACTTCTCCAACCCACGTTCATGTCACTTCACGCCAGAGCCCGCACAAGAATTCCAGTATCCCCCCAGTTTGCCATCCCCAGCAGCAGGGCCTGGATCTCTTGTACCTGCTGCCAGGACCATTGCCTGAGGCTGAGGGGTCTGTGCCTGCTCCTGGAGCTGCTCCTTCCAGCCCAGGACAAGGCAGAGGGAAGGGATTTATTCTCCTCTTCCATTTCCTTCTACTCCTCACTTAAAAATGGTTGGCACCAACCTGCCTCGCTCCCATCTGCCAGCCCAGGCAGCTGGCCTGGAGAATTGATCCAGATTAAAACTAACCATTGCAATTTTTATCCCCCTCGGGGTAGTTTTAGCTCCGTTCCCTTCCCCGCTCCAGATCCCAGTTTGGCTCCATGCTAAACTGGGCAGGGGATGGATCGAGTGTGGC
>NW_009951812.1:402304-405669 GCF_000747805.2 Chaetura pelagica | reverse complement strand
GGGGGGGGAGGGGCAAGTTTGATCTCTCTTCTTTGAAGCTCTGCTAAAAAAAAAAACAACCCAAAAAACCTCGCCAAGCAGCCCTGGGCAAAAAAAAACCCATCATCCATCCCCTCCAGGGGCAGCTGAGCTGGCAGGTCCTCCTGGCTCCCGGGGGATGTGCGGGACGGGCGGTGCTAACCGGGCTGCTCTGTCCCCAGGCTGGAGTCCAGGATGTCGTCAGACATTAATATAATCCTGCAGCTCCTGCAGCGCCAGCTGTCCCAAGTGCCACCCGCCTACAGCCCCATCTCCCCCTCCTCCCACAACCTGGCCATGTACGGGATCCTCCCGCGGAGCCTGGAGCCGCTCGCCCCCCGCACAGCCCTGGAGGACGAGGAGATGACAACCCTGGAGCAGGTAAGGACACCCCTCCTGGCTCAGCACTGCCTACTGGCCTGAGCAGATGGGTCCTGGAGGGCCAAAGGTTCCCTCCAGCCTCCCTGCAAGTGCCAGGTTAAGCACAGTCTTGGAATAGGAGCAGATCTACCTAGAGATGCTCCTGCCCCAGGTGAGGTGTTGCTCCTTTTGGAGCACAGCCTGCCAGCTCCAGAGCTACCAGGTTGTCACAGCATCACTGGATGGTAGGGGTTGGAAGGGTCCTCTGGAGATCATCAAGTCCAACCTCCCTGCCAGAGCAGAATCTAGAGCAGGTCACACAGGAACACCTGCAGATGGGCCTTGAAATTCTCCAGAGAAGGAGGCTCCCCAGCCTCCCTGGGCAGCCTGTCCCAGGGCTCTGTCACCCTCACAGGAAAGAAGTTCTTCCTCACGTTGAGGTGGAACTTCCCTGTGTCCCAGTTTGCATCCATTGCCCCTTGTCCTATCACTGGGCACCACTGAAAAGGGACTGACCCCTTCTTCTTGACACCCACCCTGCAGATATTTATAGACATTAATAAGAACCCCTCTCAGTCTTCTTCTCTCTAGACTGAACAGCCCCAGGTCTCTCAGCCTTTCCTCATCAGACACGTGTTCCCATCCCTTAATCATCCTCGTAGCCTCAGTTTGACTCTCTCAGGTAAATCCCTGTCCCTCTTGAACTGGAGAGCCCAGAACTGGACACAGCCCTCCAGGGGGGGTCTCACTGATCCATCAGGAGGGAGCAGAGTTCCTCTCCTCTGAGGCTGCCTTAAGCAAAAGACAACATTTTGGGGTTTGGAGCCTGATGGGGTGAGGAGAGAGGGTGGCTGCTTTGTTTTGCTTTTGCCATAACCCAGCTGGTCCCTCCTGTCCCACCAGAGCCCTAGCTACACAGAGATGGAAAAGTTCCAGCTGAAATCCAGGGATTCCTCGTCGAGCGGGATGCACCACGCTGTGGCATCTGATGAAACCATGACAGCCTACTCTGAGCAGGAGCACCATTCCCCACTTCTCCTGAACCCAGAGCCTCCCCACCAAATGGCACCAAATACCCAGGGACTGTTCCGGGGTTCTCGTTTCCCTTCCCTCCCTGAGCACTTGGAGGCACCTTCCGAGCACCAGGACATTCAGAGACACGTCTCCGACCCACTCCTGCCTGGAAGTTAGAGACGTGAGGGCTGAGAAGCAAGTCAAGAGGAACCTCAACTGCAAGCCTGGTCAGTTGATGTTGATTTTGACTGCAAGGGTAAAACAAGAGGACAATGCCACTGGCTCAGGGGTATAATTTGTAGCTGTCTTCTGCCACCGGGAAAGGAAGCATAGAAAGGAAGCTTCCAAGGTCAACGTTTTCCAGCCGTTCCCATAGAGTAGATTCCATTTGCACATTATAGTGAACCCAGAGCAAATTCTTTCTTGTGGCCACCAACAAGCTGGCGCAGGCAAACAGGACCCACCTCCTCTTCCTTGCCAAGGCTTCCTCTCGGGAACGGCACAAGCCACAGGGAGCGGAGGAGAACAAATCCACAGCTCTTTGCTGCGAGGCCACTTTGCTGCCAGCTCTTTGGAGCAGGGACCATATTGTTGGTAATGGGCTTAGCACAGAGGAGCATTTCAGAAAGGGGTGTCACCAGAGGAGCAGGAGATCTCCAAAGTGCAGCACTGCTGGGGGGAGCTGCAGGTGGGAAGCCCAGAACAAGGACAGAAGCTATCCTAGTCCTACTTGACTGCCACTGAGAAACTAAGGGCCAACAGTTCCTGCCACTTCAGCATGCTTTAGCACGAGTCCTAGGGCACTGACTTCTCCAGCAAGGCTGATGGCTCCCTGCAAACCCCAACACACATCCCACCACTCCCCTGATAAACCCAACTGGTCACCGGCCTGGGCGTAAAGCACAAAACTCAAAAGCACAATCCCAGAAAGCTGAGAAGCCCCAGACACCTCATCTCCAGCCCTTCCTCCCAGCTTCTCTCTTTTGATAAAAGGTTTGATAGATGCTTCCTCCTCCCCAGCCCTTTCCCTGGCAGACTCCCCCAGCACCCCCCATAGGAGAAGCCCACTTAGCACTGCCACCTGCCACTGAGTTAGATGCTGTGACAGTCCTAGGCCACCTGCTCAAGTAATGTATCGAGCTCCCTTTGAGAGTAGTAAAACTGTGAGCATCTCTTTCTCTGGAGTTTTAGTGCACACTTTGCTAATAAAGATGTTTTTGGCACCTAACGTGGATTACAGCCGTGTTTGTTGGGAGCATCCACAGATTCATCCCTGGCAGTACAAAGGTTGCAAAGACCCCTGAAAAGCCTCTGGTCAAAGCCCAGCTGCTTCAGGCAGGGAGTGTGTGGCTAACAGAGCCCACATGCAGCTCTTACAGGTCAAGGATGAGGCTTGGGTGACCTTTATAGAGCAATTCCTTCCAAACAGGATGCAGTTCAGGGTCAGGAGCAATTTGAAAGTGCTTTTCCATAAGCTCAAGCTGCTGCTGTTCTCCTGTGTGTAAGAAATGGCCTCACAGGCACCTCAGGCAAAGATTACATCAAGATCCCTTGCAGCAAGCGGGACTTCAGGGGAACACAGTGATACCTAAAGCCCATCCTGCATCCCTTGCTGAAGGAGACATGGATCCTGTCCAGATGGGACTGATCCTTCGGGAGGGATGGACCCCAGAAGCTCAAGCTGCTGCTGTTCTCCTGTGTGTAAGAAATGGCCTCACAGGCACCTCAGGCAAAGATTACATCAAGATCCCTTGCAGCAAGCGGGACTTCAGGGGAACACAGTGATACCTAAAGCCCATCCTGCATCCCTTGCTGAAGGAGACATGGATCCTGTCCAGATGGGACTGATCCTTCGGGAGGGATGGACCCCAGATCACTCATCACTGATCCCATATGGCTCGTGAGAGGTGAGGACAGACCCTCTGCCCCTCTTCAGGAGGTGAAACCTGCCTCTCACCAGCCAGTCTCCCTCC
>NW_009951812.1:400617-401072 GCF_000747805.2 Chaetura pelagica | reverse complement strand
CCCCCGGCCCGCTCTAGGGGGCTGAACCCCTGCCTCCCCCCAGCCAGTCTCACTCCATGGGGCAGCACAGGAGCCAAAACCGGGTGACAGTCCCACAAAGCTCCTACTTACACCCCAAACTAGCTCAGTAGCAGCCAGGACACCACCTGCCCATCCCAGCCCTCAGCCTGCGCTGCTCCATGCAGGAGCTCCCTGGGAAGCCGGTGTCCGCCCAGGCTCCTTCCTGGGATAAAGCACCTGGCACTCCCCAATGCTGCCGCGTGCTACCAAAAATAAAACCCCATAATTAAGCTTTCGCTAATTATAGACACACCGATCCCAATGGCCACTGGGCGGAGGCTGGACTCGAACTCGCGGTTTCACAGAGAGCCCCAAGTGCTCCCGCTCGCCTCAGAGCGACGTGACTGACACCGCTCCCAGCCAATGGCTTGCCAGGACGGGCTAACGATCCCGCC
>NW_009951812.1:399805-400267 GCF_000747805.2 Chaetura pelagica | reverse complement strand
CCCCTCGGGCCGCCCCCCCCCGGCCCCGCCGCTGCCCGGGGCCCTCTCGGCCGAGCCATGTCTCTGCATGGGAAGCAGAAGGAGATCTATAAATATGAAGCTCCTTGGACCGTGTACGCCATGAACTGGAGCGTCCGGCCGGACAAGAGGTTCCGCCTGGCGCTGGGCAGCTTCGTGGAGGAGTATAACAACAAGGTGGGAGCGGCGGGCCCGGGGAGCCACGGGGAGGAGGGAGCCCATCCTCTTCATCCCACCGGTTCCAGGGGCTCCCCAGCGCCGGGGTGTGGCTGCAGGGAGCCCTGCAGCCTTGGGAGCTCTGTGGAGCCTGTTCCCCTCAGGTGCAGGGTGCCGGGCTGGGCTCGTGCTGGTCTCCTTCCTCAGCTGCTGGGAGACGGAGGGGTTGGAGGAGGGAAGAGCCGTGGGTGCTGCTGGCTGGGCCTCAGCCAGGAAGGGCCTGTGGCT
>NW_009951812.1:389154-399781 GCF_000747805.2 Chaetura pelagica | reverse complement strand
CAGGAAGGAAGTTTTATGGCCAGGAGTAAAGCTTGTGTGCATACAGGCTGTTGGGGATGGTTAGAAATGTCAGACTTTCTTGCTGTAATAACTTTTTTCATAAGTCTAGAAACCACTGTCAGTGATGTCTCAGTGCCTTTCCTTTTCACTGAGAACAAGAGTGTAACAAGGCCTGACGTATCTTCAGTGCTTCCCTGCCAGGTGTGAGCAGAGAACTTTACCCTGGTCCTGGAGACCGTGATTTCACCTCCAAACTCTTGTGCAGTCAGTTCAGAGCAGACTTTAATGTGCTTGTCTGATACAGTGAACTCATGTAATTGGAAGAGAGAGAAGGAAATGGGTGTAGCTACAGAGCATCCTGAATTTCGTGTGAAACTAAGGGTTTGCAAACACAGCTTTGTGTGTTTATAGTGTGTGTGCTTGGCAGCTTTGTCAGGCTGTTTAAAAGGGATTGTGGAGAAGAATGTCAGAAAGGTGGTGTTGGAATTGGACTTTGTGCAAGGATGTGATGAGGGGGAGTGATGGTAAGGCAGGGGTGGCATCTCTTGCAGTGGTTAAACGCCTGCACTTGCAGCAGTCCTGGAGATGACACTTCTCCTGAGCACTTTGAAGTTCAGCAGGTGTGTGTTGGCTCTGTGTGAGTCGTTTCCCAGGCTGGTGAGCATTGCTGTGGTTCTGGGAGTGCAGCTGGGGAAGGGCAGGTCCCTGAGCTTGAAAACTTTTCATGTGTTTAAAAAACAACTTGGAAATGTTTTTGTAATCTGTACTCTGAGAAGCTAAAATAACAAATGTGTTAGAGGTGGTAGAGTTGGTTAATAAGGGGATGTGCATTTAAGTTACTTGACTTCCTTAAAAGTCTGGACCATTCCCTGGGGTTGCTCTCAATTACAGTGTGATCAGGTCTGCTTTCCAGTTCAGGCTTTAAGTGTAAAGCAGTTGAGTCAACCCCTCTCTTCTCTACCCTTTACACTCACAGTTGTTGCAGACAGAAATCATGTAGGACTGTGTGAGTTACTGCTGTCTGTAAATATTCCCCAGGGCATCTCCTGACCTGAGCTTCAGGAATAACTATTCTCTTGACTTCAGCCCATATAAGCAGCACATGCTGTGAGATCTCTGTGGTGCAAAAAGCTGGAAACTAATGGTAGGAGCATGAGATACCAGTCTGGGTGCTGCTGCTATAGAAATACAGATGTTGTATAATTAAAAATTCAACTTGTACAACAAATGCAGTGAAACAAAACCTTCACTTTGCTGAGAGGTTTTGCTGTGTCTCTGGTATTTCCAAGAGTGGTGGTGGAGGGGAGTTGTGGTTTTCTTGTTGGGTGCTTGTAGTTTTAAGTGTTGTTATTGTGTTGGAATTCTCAGAGTGTTCAGAACCGTTTGGGTTGGAAGGAACCTGGAAGATCATCTAGTTCCAAACCCCTGCTATGAGCAGGGACACCTCCCACCAGCCCAGGCTACACAAAGCCCTGTCCAGCCTGGCCTTGAACCCCTCCAAGGATGGGGCTTCCACAACCGCTCTGGGCAACCTGTTCCAGTGCCTCATCACCCTAACAGTGCTGTCTCCTTTACTTTGGGCACCAGGACAAGGTTGGGAGTGGGGTTTCATCTGCACTGTCTTTATGGCATCTTACTGGGGCTCTCACAGCTTTGCTGAATGTTTTAGAGGATACTGAAACACTCTGGGAATACCTTCATGCTCCAGATGGGGAATTCTTGGACAGAGTTGTGCTAGGGGCACACTAGTTCAGCTCCAGCCTCTGTCCATGTCAGTGGTATAACTAGAGGAACAAAGGGAAAGAACTGAAGTTGTCCTGTTTAAGTATCCCAAACCACTGTGCTCAAAAGGGTCTGGAGCAATTGGGTTTATAGCCTGACTTGTGGGGCAAGCAGAAATTCAGGATTTTTACAGGGCATGTGTGAAAGTTTTGTTCTCCTGCATAACTTGCCCTGCAAGAGATGAGATATTCTCTATTGCCAGCTTCTGACATCAAAATACACTTACAGGTAGAGTTGGTACTAATTAAAAGGATAATGAAAACATATTTTAATTTCAGCTTCCTCTTTGCACTCATAATCTTGAGAGATTTCTCACAAACTCCAAACAACATTCCTGTTTCTGATGTTGCAACTGTTTGTTCCCAGTAACTGGCTTTCTTCCTTACTCTTCACATATTAAAAAAAAAAAAATATAAATAAAGTTGGGGATGGCAATTCTAGCTTTTTAAAAACCTAACCAAATAGCTGAATAAACCTTTTCCTTATTACTCTTCTGATTTAGAGTTGCTTTTAAAAAGGTGCTTTTAAAAAGACTTTGTGCACCAAGTGCTGGTTGCAGCAGAACAAATGACAGTGAGAGAAAGGGAGAGATTCTTATCTCATTTGTCTCTGTGATTTATTTATTTTTTGTCTGTAGTAGTTACCAGAGCTTGAAGTACTGATGAGTTACACATATCAAATGGCTTCTTACACCTCAGTTTTGTGGGGAATTCAAATCTGTTGACTGCCAGGCCATAATTTATTGCCATCCTCAGTTCCCAAGCTCTCCTCACCTCTCAGCCCCCACATTAACCAGCTGTGTAACAAACCAGGAAGCTCATTGCCAACAACTGTTGGAATCCCAAAGGAGTTTTGTTTCAGCACCTTTGCAGATCAAATAATTGCTCCAAGAGAGATGGTGGAATGTCTTTGGTTGGAAGGAACCTGTGCAGGTCATCTAGTCCAACCCCCCTCCAATAAGCAGGGACATCTCCCAGCTAGACCAGATTGCTTAGAGCCCCATCAAGCCTGACCTTGAATGTCTCCAGGGATGGGGCCCCCACCAGTCACTTATTACAGTTGTTTGGGGTAGTGTTTCCTAAACTTCTTGGGTCAGGAAACTGCTGCCAGCCTTGATACAGTCTTGCTGATGACTGGTGTAATGGGAGGGAATGAAATGGAGATGTTCATTCCTCTCACTGTTCTGCAGGCTCCTGACTGGCTTCATGGATCAGAAATGATGTGTGGAAAACATCAGGGAAGGCTGAATTTGGGATCTATCTGCAAGACAAACCTGGTGTCCAGTTTTAGAGAGTGATGCTGTGCACTGCTCCCATCTCTGGGGCAGCCTGACAGGTTCTGGCCACGTGCTTCCCAGGTTGCCACCTTCTCCTGAACAGAGCCTCAACTCAGAGAACATTCAGGGGGTTGTTCTAGCAGAGGGTCAATTTTCTGTAAGGTTTAGAGCTGCAAAGGAAAATGGATTGCATGTTGAAGATTAATTGGTGCAGTGAGACCTTTCTGATAGTGTGTGACCTGAAAATAATGGTGAAATGTTGTTCTTAGGAGTTGTTAATTAACAAGGGATATAGTGGGGTTTTTTAAAAAAGTACTGTGAACTTACTTCACTTTTCCTTAAGCCATGCAAGAAAAAGAAGGAAGCTGTTCCCAAATTCTGCATCGTTTAATTCTATGTCTAATTCTTTTGGATCATGTGGGAGAGATGACTTTTTTTTAGGAGCTAAGGAATGCTAATTAAAGGCACCACTTTATTCAACTGTGCTGTTGCAATTAATTACTTTGATAAAAGCTTGTATTGTGATAGGAAAATCCACATCCAATTTTAGCCTATCTTGATGTATTGGAGAAACAAATAATTATTTATCATTCCTCCCTACTGATGTAACATAATTGCAAAACTAATGCAGATGGAACACACGTGTCCTCATTTGCCCACTGGAATGAGTTAGAAGTAGATGTAGAATGATTCAGTTTGTGTCCTGACTGACATTACTCCCCTGCTGGCATCACCTCAGTCTTACCTGGGCTGGACTTGAAATCACAGAATGGTTTGAGTTGTAAAGGACCTTAAAGATCATCTAGTTCCAACCCCGCTGCATGGGCAGGGACGCCTCTGACTAGACCAGGTTGCTCCAAGCCCCATCCAACCTGCCTTTCAACACTGCCAGGGATGGAGGAGCAGCCACAGCTTCCCTGGGCAACCTGTTCAGGCACCTCTTGGTGCTGTAGTTGGCAGCAGCAAGTCCTGCCTCACTTGCAGGAAGGAGGGACAGGGCTCAAATATAATCAGCACCCTGAAAACAATTCCATCTTCCATCTCCTTGTGCTCAGCCTGCACATAGAGAGATGCTGTAATCCCTGTCTGTGAGCAAGTCAGAAGAGTCACACCTTGGGATATGCTGAGCTAGGAAAGAAGAGAGCTTCTCAAGCAGTATTTGCTGCTCCTGCTGGTGTCTCCAGGACAGAGACACTGGCAGACCAGTGCCCCCTGCTCAGTTCCCAGAGACTGCTGTCAGCTCTGACTGTCAGTGTCACACACCTGATCTTCAGCAGTTACCAGGATCTCTGAGTTTGCTGCTGCAGTTCCTGTTCTCTGACCTGCCCTGCACCTAAAAATGTCAAAGATCACAAACCTATTATTAGACTGCTAAACAATCCTTGCTTTTTCTTCTGCCCTGAGGAGGGTTAAACATGAATATGCAGTGCAGGGATATGTCAGTCAGGGTTCTTTGCTGTTGGAGATTTGCTTCTGCTTGTGATTGTGTTGATTGCTTTGTGTAGGCTTAATTCACTCCTAGTGAGCTGAAAACAGCATTAGCAAAGGAGGGGAAATGATTAGAGGTCATTTGTCTTCTGATCCTGACCTTGCCACAAGATTTTCTGTCACCAAGGACAATTTGCTCCCTTTGTAAAATCCGCTTAGTATTTCTGATCCCTAAAGGAGTTAGAAGCTATTTGTCAATCACTTCAGAAGACTGGGAGATGCTTGACTGATTCATGCTGGAGTGTGAAGTGGAATGAGTGGCTGGAATAAAGAGTGCAAAGCAACAAATACACAGTATTTAAACCCATACTTGGATGTGTCTTGTAGGGTTTGTTGGTGGAAAGGATGGATCTTTTGTGGCAGTGGGCAAGGTCTGCGTTTGTTAGGAACATCTCTTAATGGACTCTTAACTGTTCATGTTACAGTTTAAGATCCACTGAAGCATGTGTTGTTTTCCTGTTATGTGGGGAAAAAAATACAGTAGGTTTCTGATCTAGTTCAAATGTGTAGTTTATTAACCAAATTGCTTATCCCAGAATATTTAGGATTTTTCTAGATGAACATCTTAGAAAAAGTCCATTAAGCCACTGTTTCCAGGAGGGGAGGGAGCTGCTGTGTGGAAAGTACTAGGAAGTTCCTGCTGGGAGCAGTTTACAAATGAATTACACTGAGTTGTCCCCACTGATGTTTGTGTTTGAACAGCATTTAACACAGTGGGGCTTTCATCCTGTTTAGGTCCTGCAGTCACTGCTCAGTGACTCCTCCTCCCAGCACCATATTGTTCACTGAGCACTTTCTGACATGTCAATATTTTTATAATAACATCATGTCTGGGACTTCAGGCATTATTGAGGTGTTGTCATGAGCAAGCTATGTGAAGATAGTTTCTTGTTTGCTCTGTCTTGCATCATGCTCACAACTGGAAGAGTTAGCCCTTCCCACTGTCACATTAGTGGCCAAAAATACCCCTAATTTGGATTTCGGTTACCCAAAATCTTTCAGCAGACCTGCTTTCTTGGTCATTTCACACACAATATATGAATAATTATGTAAAGATTTTAGCTTCCTAATTTATTTTTTTTTTAAAAAAAGAAGCTTGAATTCTGTTTTACTTTCTCTGGGATGTGGTTAATCTGCATCTCAGTTCCATCCAGTCGTCATGGAATGTTTCAGTCTGTGTTGCTGGGAACAGTTTGATGGCTGGCCAGCATGATCTGTCACAGTCTGCAGGGCCAAGAACCCCATGATAGGGGCATTCTTTGTGGGTGGTTTTGGTGCAAACCACAGCTTGTCCTGCTCTCTGAAGATTACATGGTCAGCATCAGTGCAGTTAAAGATTAGTTGGAAAAGTGTGCAGTTCATGTCTGTGATTTTAAACCAGGCTGTGCAGTGTGGAGAAGAAGACAAGGATCAATCTTTTAGCATTAGATTTTGATTCATTTGAGGCCATCTTTTAAAGTGAAGCACTGTGGTGATTGTGTGTCCTTCACCTTGCTTACAAGGCCCAGCTAGAGAGCAAAGCTTTAGTGGTTTCTCATTCCAGTGACATGATGGTCAACTGTCCTTGAAGCTGTGGGAGGTGAAACACACCCAGTCTTAATGCTGTCATTATAAATGAGTATTCTGATAAAATGCTTTCTTTTCAATATGGCTTCTTACAGGTACAGCTTGTTGGTTTGGATGAGGAGAGTTCAGAGTTCATTTGCAGGAACACCTTTGATCACCCCTACCCTACCACAAAGCTTATGTGGATCCCAGACACCAAGGGAGTGTATCCAGACCTGCTGGCAACCAGTGGGGACTACCTGCGAGTCTGGAGGGTGAGTTAATCCTCCCTAGAACAAGAGAAACCATCATGCTAATTGTGCTGCATATTGATCACATTTTTTGAAGTGAGTTCTTTGGCTTTCTGGGTGTCTTGCCCTTCCTCCAGCGTGGAGGTTAAGGCATCAAATCAAGTCAGAGCTCTTGATAATTTGTTTTTTCACTGCAATGGCATGTCTGGACATGGTGGCTGTAGGAGAAGCAGTGGTGGTTGCTTTTTTAATCACCTTGTTGAAGCTTAAGATGATTATTGTGTTTTCCAGAGTTTTAGGATGTAAAACTGAGAGGAAATCAGCTCAGGATTAACACCTTGTGGAACAAGTTGTGTGATGTTGCTTTTTAAGTCAGATGTTTCACTTTTTTCAAGGTGGGTGAAACAGAGACCCGGCTGGAGTGTTTGCTGAACAATAACAAGAACTCTGATTTCTGTGCTCCACTAACATCATTTGACTGGAATGAAGTGGATCCTTACCTTCTAGGTGAGACTGACAGAATGCTACATATTTTTGGTATGGAAAAGACTTTTGAATTTAGTCTGAAATCTGGACTCTGCAGACTGCAGGACTCACTGCTCTGTCGCTGCCTGTCCACTGGTTCGTCTGATAACAAAGTAGTGGAGAAACTTCTACATCACAAGCTGCCATTTTAGGTTACAGATAAAAAAACTGGAGCAGCTCATGGACACTTTGTTGCATTGAAAGGTGCCCTGACCAGTACAGAATGGCTCATTCCAGTTGCACTGGGGATGTTCCTGATTTGCAGACAGGGAGTCTTGAGTCTTTAGGGCTGCTGAGCTGTTGTGTAGTGCTGAGCAATGATATGTATGATCTGTGACAGACTTCAGCTTGTTGTGGTGTGGATAGAGGACCATATATCAAGCTTTTTTTCTAGTGAAGGCATTACAGCAGCTTTAATTCAGCTGGAGGAGGGGGCTGGATGCTTAAGGTTTAATTACAGCCTTTGGGACAAATTGTGAATCCAAGATGGCTGATCCAGCAGGCTTGTTTCCCAGGAGAGTACAGCCATTGATGTCAGGGGGATTTGCCCAGAGATTAACAATGATAATATGTCTTAGTAATTATTTACTACATGATTTATGTTTTGTGTGTTGCATCTCTCATCTCTTAAGAGCTTTACTGCTAGCCCCACAGAAACAATCAGTTAATAATAATAATAATGATGATGATGATAATAATAATAATGTACTATTGCAACACTACGATTGAATTTGGGTTTTGACATGCACAGGAGACTTACAGGATGGGAAAGTTCATCTCAGCATTGCATCAGGCTGCTGAATAAATTGAAGTAGACACGAGCTATTTACACTTGATTCCTGTGTGGAAGACTATTTCTGCAGCTAAAAGGTTTGGGTCATTGAAATGCATGGTAGGTTGCTGGCTGTTTGACATTCTTGATTTAAATTGTATGCTGTTCTTGGAGCTATTTTGATCTGTAGATGTTGGAGATTACATCATTCCAGTGAGTGATTAAATAATTTGTGAGAATATTAATCTTGGTAACAGAGGTTGTTTTTGTTTCAGGTACCTCTAGTATTGACACAACCTGCACTATTTGGGGTCTGGAGACAGGACAGGTTCTGGGAAGAGTCAATCTGGTCTCTGGTCACGTGAAGACACAGCTTATTGCACATGACAAAGAGGTGATGGCTTTTTTTGATTGTTTACTTTGCATATTTTTAAGAGGTAGAAAAAGAACAGAACTTCCCTGGTTTTCCCCCTTTTTCTTGAATAATCTGATGGTCCAAAAAGATAATTTATCCAAGATGAAGATACGCAGCTCTGAGGGCCAAACTAAAGCTGTACTATTGTAGAATGCCAGGTTGGAAATGAGTGACCTCAAGGATCATCTGGTCCTATCTTTCTAGATAATATATTGTCTAAATGAGATGGCCCAGCACCCTGTCAAGCTGAGTCTTCAAACTATCCAATGGAGGAGAATCCACCACTTCCCGTGGGAGGCTGTTCCAGTGTCTCACTGAAACTCCTATTGGCTCCAAAAAGTGCTCTGTTTACTCATAGAATCTGGACTTGAAAATAAGTTTGTTTCACTAGGTTATGAGACAATGGAACAGGTTGCCCAGGGAAGCTGTGGCTGCTTCTCCACCCCTGGAAGTGTTGAAGGGCAGGTTGGATGGGGCTTGGAACAACCTGGGCTGGTGGGAGGTGTCCCTGCCCATGCAGGGGGTGGGACTGGGTGATCTTTAAGGTCCTTCCAACCCAAACCAGTCTGGGATTCATAAATGTTTTAGAAAAATGAGGTAAAACATCAAAGTGAAATTGAGATCAACTGCATATGAAAGGCAATAAACAACTCGGAGGATTCTTTCCTTTTAACATTAAATTACTTCTCAGTAATTAATGTAAAAAAATCTGAGCCTGGGTAATTGATATGTTGAATTTTGGTGAATGACCCTATAATGATCCAACTCTTCAAAGTCTTTTCCTCTCCTTTTGTTAAGTGTGATAAATAAAAACTTCTCAGGAACATTAAATATTTGCCAGAACGTGTCACAAATAGCTCTGCTGTGCCCATGGGAAATCCGTGTTGCTGCTAATGAGGAGCCAGTGTGTTCTCCCTGAATTAAGGTGCTGTTTTCCTGCCCTCTTGCTGAGCAGGTGTATGACATCGCCTTCAGCCGTGCAGGTGGGGGCAGAGACATGTTTGCTTCAGTTGGAGCAGATGGCTCAGTGAGGATGTTTGATCTTCGGCACCTGGAGCACAGCACCATCATTTATGAGGACCCCCAGCACCACCCGCTGCTCCGGCTCTGCTGGAATAAGCAGGATCCCAACTATCTTGCTACAATGGCCATGGATGGCATGGAGGTGAGGGTGGTGGCTTCTCTCCTGTAGGTACTAGTGGGTCTGATTTTCTTGGGAGGTGTTTTGGTAGTAATTAGGAAGCCGTCCTTTAAAGTCCTTTAAAGTAAAGGGCAGTGTCAGTACCTGGGGTATCATTCAGGACCAATCCTTAGTGCATCAATTTCAGTAGGAGTTAAAAGTAGTTGGCATTGTAAACTTGAAGATCCCCGTGGCTTGTATGCATTTAATCTGGTTTTTAAGAGGGGTCTGTGAGCCAGCAGAGCAACAGTTTTCACATCAACTGAACTGCAAGTGTTTTACTCACTTTGCTCTGTCTCAGCTCAGCAGCCGAGGCAGCACATCTTCATTTGTCACCTGTGCTGCTTCAGGGAAGCATAATTCATTTGCTCTTCTGTGTAACTCCCAGGCCCTCCCTGTGAGGTCTGACTCCTCTTGAGACACACTAACAAGCTGGAAGCTCTTCTCTGAGAGCAGTGCTTGCTTGCCAACCCCATCCTTCAGGAAAGGACTGTTTTTATAGCCTTGGCTGAAAAGTCTTGGTTTTCTGAAGGAACAAAAAAATGCCAGCTGTTAATATAGTTGTTTTTGTTTCTGAAGGTTGTTATTCTAGATGTCAGGGTTCCCTGCACTCCTGTTGCCAGGTTAAACAACCACAGAGCATGTGTAAATGGAATTGCTTGGGCACCTCATTCTTCCTGCCACATTTGTACAGCAGGTAAGTGTGATCCCTTGGTGAATCCCTGGGACTCTTTCACTGCATCTGCAAAATCCTCTCCCTCCAGAAGTTTATGCAGTTCTCTGCCTGCCTTTTGCTAAAGAATCCCTGCAGCTTAGAAGCCCTTTATTAATGACTTCCTTACATTTCTAATGGAAGTAGGCACAGATTATTGTATGGAATTAGTGAGCTCAGTGCCCAAACTGTGTCTGCTTTGGCTCAGCCATATTATTTTAGTGCCCCTTAGTTTTTTGCAGTCTACTATTTCAATGTTTTCAATTGATACAAGTTCCAGTGATCATTTGGTTTTCAGCTCTGTCCTGGATAATGTATAATGATCCAAGCTTATTTTGTTGGAGCACAGTTGTATCATTCTATCTCTGGCTGAAATACTCATGGGGACTGCAGCAGCCACATCCTAATGAGCTGCTTGGGCTGCATGCTTGTTAGTAGCCATGTATGGAGATGTTGTTAGGCTTTGATTCTACCTCTGCTTTTCTTTTCCACGTGCAGCTGATGACCATCAGGCTCTCATCTGGGATATTCAGCAGATGCCTCGTGCCATTGAGGACCCTATCTTGGCCTACACAGCAGAGGGAGAAATCAACAATGTACAGTGGGCATCGACTCAGCCAGACTGGATAGCTATCTGCTACAACAACTGCCTGGAGATCTTGAGAGTGTAACATTACTGCC
>NW_009951812.1:376425-389118 GCF_000747805.2 Chaetura pelagica | reverse complement strand
TAACATCCCTGCTTTGTGCCACCTTGAGGCTGGGCTGTGTAATTTCCCTTCCCCTCTAAAGTAAGAACAACACAAGTGGCCAGTATCTGTTGTTGCTTTGCATCTACTGTTACAAGAAACTGTTAGAAGAATCAATGGCAGGTGTCTCCTGTCTCTCCAAGACTCTCAAATGCAGAGACATGCTGAGCCTCTTGGACCTTCTGGGTTCTGGTTTTCCTGTTTTTTTTTCTTTTTTCCTCAGTTAAAGTTCTGTATATTTGTTTGTTGACTGTATTAATAAGCTTGCAAGCTTTTAAGTTGCTGAATATGTCCATGTGTTTGTCAGCCAGCTGAGGCAGCACATCCAGTTAGTTTAATAGATGCAGGTACAAAACAAGGTGGGCAAAAAGACATTGATGTAAACAGCCACCTTGGCAGGAATATTTCTCATTCCTGTTGTTGCTGCCTCCAAACTGTTGAAACATTTGTATGGTTTTTATATATTGGGCTAACTTTCTATTGAGTAAGGTGTTTTTTTTCTCCCTAATTCTTACTTTTGATATGTGATCCACTTCCATATGCCCAAAGCAGAATCTCTTTGTTGATACACATCACAAGAACACTGCAGGCTCCCTGGCAGTAAAGGCCTGCCAGAATTAACTGTTGCCTTGGCTCTCAATACCTGGTTACCTGGGCAGAATTTTCTGGTGCTGTGAAGTACAAATACTTGTTGCACAATTTCTTTACACTTTTCTGATGCTAAAGGCAGTAGTTATTATGGTAGGCCTTTTACTTTTAAATTCTAACTGAATCTGTGTGTCTCCTGCAGTTCTGGTAGCAGAATAGTCATAGGAGGTAAATACCTTCTGAAAAGATGTGATTTGTAATGGACTTGGGATTGACACTTCCAATCAAACCATTCCCCCTGGGAAGACTTACTGTCTAAAGTAAAATAAAATGGTTTTACACTTTGGAGCTTGCTTGATTGGCAAATAATATGAGCAAGAGATTTTATGGTTTGCCTGTACCTTGGAGCTTCCTTGTGTTTGGCCTGTGCTCCTGGGAGTTGTTGAAAGGAGTGCAAAGCAATTTTCTTTCCAAAGTGTATTTGCTTTGCACTGTCAAGTCTTGTTGAAGGAACAAGATGAGGTCCAGTATCCCAGTGAAAGCTGTTTCTCTGAAAGAAGAGGTTCCCTAATGTAATGCAGAGCCCTGGGTTTCAAGGGGAAGAAGCTGTGCCAAAGAGGCTAAGGTTTAGCACTTGTCATCATCACATATTTTGGGGATGTTTCCAAGGGCTTCTGTTCCTGTTTGGAATGGTGGATCACTCTACAGGAATACTTTTCCATCAAAGCTGAGTGATTAGGCAAGATAAAACTCTTGGTTGATGAGAGATCTGCTGGGCTGAATGCTCCACAGGGCTCTCCCAATGAAGACATGACAACCAGAGCTGGGTTTTGATGGAATTGTCAAACTATCAAGTTATGTTTCCACCTAATGAGCATTTACCTGCAACTGGAGGCAGCCTTATAAATCACAGGACATGGGCAAACCTGGATCTTGTCAGTTTATGCAGGGAAGGCAAGTTGGGAAAAGTGATTGCTGTGGAACAGTGAAGCTGACACTGAAAGTGCTGTCAAATACAGAACAGAATCTGACAGGTTTTGTCATTCTGGACATACACAGATATTCTACAGGCTGCTTCTCAACAAGGAGCTCAGCAAAGCACTGCCTTGTGAGTTTGATAGGAATTCATAAGGGACAGGTTTATTCCATCACTCCTTTTAATATTGGAGAGCTGAGAGAATCTAAGATAGTTCAAGCTCATGTTTTGTCAGTGAAATTCTGTGTTCAGTTGTGGGATTTGTGACAGAAAGCTTGATTTGGCTTCAAGGGCAGGTTTTCTTCTGAGCAGCAGTGCTGAGTAGAGTGTTCACAGATTTGATCTAGATGTCAGAGCAGTGTAAGCCAAGGAATTTAGGTAAGCACTTCTTACAATGGCACTTCATCATAAACTGGAAAATACTTAGAATGAAGTGAAAATTGGGAATTTTTTAGCATATAATGGCCTTCACTGCTTCAGATACTCAAGAATATCTACTCAGGCTTGTTGTGTTTTGTTGAGTTACAAAAGGTGGTACTAAGGGGGGAACTACCTGTTCTGTCAGTACTTCTGTGGGCCCTTTTATGCTCTGAAGTCTCATTCTTGTGTAGATGGCAGGAGTAAAGATGAATGCATTGGTTGTTTAGCATAAAAATGCATCTTTGGCAACTGCAGAATTAGGCTTTAAAAAAAGCCATAAGCTCATTTAATTCAACATGAAGTCATTAAAAGACTCCATAGGCTATAATAAATGGGAAATCTAGTTTATTCCTAGAGGAATACAATCTGTTACTCTTCAGATGATGAGAAAAGAGCTTGTATGAAGGGGCTAATAGGCTGAATAACCAGGGAGCTTTTGGTACTGTTGGAAAACAATCCTGTTATAAACCTGGAGAGGGTGTAATGTCAGTCCTTCCATCCATAAAACTGCTTGAAGTTTATTTGTGGAATTGGGTGCTCATTCCAAACTCATCAAAGGCAGGTGAGAAGGAATTTTGTAGGCTCCAGTGGATTCTAAATAAAGCCTGTATCCTGTTTGTTTAGCCAGTGGGGCACCTTCTGGATCCCCAGCAGATTTCTTTGGGCATAACCCCTTGTCATTCTTCACATGAAATTACATTTGGAATCACTAGAGGCTATTTTGGAAAAGGGAAATGCTACTTAAAATAGCTTCTTGTCAGAGAAGTCACTTGAAAGGTTAATGACTGACAAGACATGAAAATCCTCCCAGGTGAGATGTTCTGTAGTGCAAATGGCACTTCCATCTAGAGAAGGGAGTGAGAGACTTTGGTGCCCTTTTGCCAGCACCTGCTGGCACAGTGGCAGGGAACTAACTGTCTGCTTGCTGCTTCCATTTTATTTGCAAGATGAAATAAAACCCTGAGGCTCCTCACTGCAGCCTGGGAATCCAAAGATACAGTTTTATCATCTGTCACCAGCCTAACGTTCAATTATGTTGGGTATAAAGCCCTGAGAATAGTATTTTTTTTTCCCAAAGTTTATGGAAATAAACACTTTGACCTCCATTATTTTGTGCTTGCTGCAGACAGAGAATGCAGAGCAGCTGCTTTCAGATGCTTCGTGTTCCTTGAGTATGAAGTGACATTGAGGGAGAATTCTGATCATCAGGGAGGACAGCAAAGCAGAAAATCACATTCTGTTGTTTGTACAGGCAAGGCTGATTCTGGGACAGAACTCTTGACTACTTGAGTAGTTGTGTGTTAGCTCTCCAGTGGATGAATTCAAGATGCTAGGCTATTGTTTGGCTGTTGTGTTTAAACCCAGCCTTGCCTAGATCCCTACTGTTCTGTGGATAACCTGTTGCTAATACCTTGGGTCTCAAAGAGGAGACCTTGATGCTGTCAAACTCATTAGTGAGGTGAAAACCTACAGAGAACAAGTTGGATGTCAAAGGAGTGTGTAGCCAGCACTTCACTGTGTAAATCACATGGGCTCTGGGAGGTTGCATCTATGGGACTTGCACTTCTGTGTACAGGGATATAAAAGGCAAGGATTTGAGTGCTTTGACAATCTGTTTAGAAAGAAAACACAGTGGTTTGAAATAATTATACAAAAGGAGACTGATAATACAGGTTGTTCCTTATGGAACCTTGAAATGTACTTAACGGGGGAGGCATTGCCTCTCATAAGTCAAAGTTAATGATCCTTTCAAATCTTCACTGTAATTACTCTCCTGAATGTTCTGGATAATAGTATAAAGATCTATTTTTGCCTGGTGTTGCAATGAGAAAGCTGCATCAGTCTCAACTGTAGATCACTGCCTGTCAGAGACTAGGTGAGGGGAGGAGTCCAGTGTCTTGGAATTCACAGATGCTCTTGTGCTTGTTTGAAATATAAATGAAGAAAGCTGAGTGTGTCTGTTTTGCTCTCTTGCAGATGGCACTTTAACAAGTATATTTTTTGTAAGATTAGAGGGAGAGTCATCTTTTCCTCAGCCCTTTTATGGTAGGCATTTGTCTGTGTTTTGTATAAAATGTTAAATACAACAGTCACTGAAATCCTCAACTGGCCAAAGTTGTCATGATTAGTGCCCCCTCCTGTTTCTGCTGAGCACCAGGAACTTGAGCACTTGGCAGTGCTGTGACTGTGAAGCTGAAGTTGTATTCTGACACTGCCACAAACTTGTGAGGCCAACCCAAGTGCTGTAGGGCTGCTTGTCACCCAGAGAGTCCCTTCTGCTTTGCTCAGCAACCTGACAGTGTTTGGGAATCCTTTTCTGCTCTCTGCAGGTGGCAGTGGCAGGTTGGCTGTGCAAAAATATAGCTGGATTCTTTGGATAAGTTAGTTTTGTGATAGATGGGGGGGAAAAATTGCAGCTGCTGGATGTAAAATCACAGGACTTAAATACTTGGATTTGTCAGTTCCTTGGGTTAGTGGTGTTTTAACTCTTTCAGGACATACTGGACAGAAGGGACAGCAGCTCTTGGCTCAATGGATTGCACAGTTAGTTCCATCAAAAGTACTGAAGGGTTTAGTCCTCCCACTGCAGCTTAGTGACACCTCAAACCCACACTGCCTCACCTGCCAGTTAACACAAGTTCTCTCGGATAAATCCTGTCCTGCTTTCTCCTGTCAGACCAGTTTTCCAGAGCAGGCCTGTATTTACTGTACAGTGGACAGGAGATGTTCAAAACCAGTCCTAGAGTGAGCAAGGTACTATCAACCATGTCCCTTTTTCTCTTGATCTCTGCAGAGAGGTCAGGGAATTAATTGTACATGGCACTTAGAGAGCACTTTCTGATGGTTACTTAGAAATGCAGCTGTATTTCCTCCTGCTCACCTGGGAGGAGTCAGAATTGTCTCTTTCTTAAGGATACTGGGAGGAGTCCAGCCCCTGACTCCTTTTTTTTAAGAAGAGATCTCCAGAACTTCCCATCAGCACCTTTCACCAGCACTAAAAAAAATCAGTAGTTAAAGTTGCAACAAAAGGCCAGTGACTGAAATGCTCATCTAGTAATTTGTGGCAGACCCCAGAGGCAAAGGCACTAGTGGGGCTTGGTTGCTGCTGCTGCCTGACTCCAGATGGTGACTTTGTCTGCCAGGTATCTCAGTGGCCTTTTGGGCAACCTCTGGTACCTCAGCATCAAGCTTGAACTTCCATCATCATCATAAAAATATCAATAAGAAAATGATTTGTGTGGCTTTCATCGAGTTTATTTCTTTTCAGAAAACCTAACAAAAGGAAGAAATAAGCTATTTCCTGAAACAATAGTGTAGCCATGAGCAGCTCGTGTTCCAGCTCTCATCCCTTGGAGTTTGCTTTGCTGTTTGCAAGATGTGTGTGACTCTCAGGTCTCCTCTCTTTGGGATGAAGATCTGTTCAGGTTTGACAGACCAAGGCAGAAATGCAAGAACCAGTCAGTGAAAGAGCCCTAGTCCAGCTGAGAAGTGCTGTGTTGCTTTGACAACCTGGTAAATATGAAATCTACTATTTAAAAGAACCTTTTTTTAATTATTATTTGAAGACTTGGGTTGCTAGCAGTGTAAAATGTAATTTAAATCTGTTGCATTTTTGTTCCAAATAGTCAAGTAGATGTTTACTTTTCTGTGTGTTTTCCCTTCTGCTCTTCCCATCCACAGTCCCCTTGTGGTAATTTCCTGAAGGTGTAATCTTTGTAGCATGATTGTACAAACATCCATACGAGATTCCTGACTTCTTGTCCTCACTAAAATATGTTAAAGCAATAGTAGTTTTCCTTCTGTCCTTCTTTTCTCCACCTTCTCTATTAAGATTTGCAACTTCTATCCTGTCCTAGAGGAATCCTAGTCCCCTGCTATTCAACACACATACGTTCTTGACATGGATAACTGCAGTGTCCCCATATTCCTTTTATTTCTATGGAGAAAACACAAAAGGTTTTGTTACAATGGATTTTAACACCTGAGTCATGGAACCATATTGTTGAAACTCTGTAAATTTTAAGGCAATTTTCTGAACAAAAAAAATTGCTTGAAAGTGGAACGTTGCATCCTTTTATGCTATTCCCTGCTTCCTATGTAGTTTGATTCCAATTTTTTAACCTTCTTTCTAAGTTTCAGCCTCCTGTGTATTAGGTACAGTATTTTCTGCCTTTCATACTTTGTAATAAAAATGGAACATTTGTAGATTGATTGCAGTTCACTGTGTGGTGAATTAAAAAACTGGTGCCTGGGGAGGTGGAGCAGAGAGCTGCTTCAAATAGTCTTCCTGAATCCTGTGGGATGTTTATGGCTGTAAAAGGGAGGATGATTATTTCCTCTCCTCTCTACAAAACTGGTGAAGTGTCTTCATCTCTCATCCTACTGATACCCAGAGCTGATAATTTTAGCAGCTCTTCAGTTATTAATATTAATAATGATATTGTTAGGAAGCCAGTCACAACAGAACTTGGTGAACAGTTCAAGTGCACCCACATTTGTTTTCTTCAAGCAAACCTACTGCGTGGTCCCTGTGTAATTGTGGTGCTAGTGCTTGGTTTCCAACTTCTTGTCCTGTTCTGGAGCCCTCAAAACAAGGACATGGAGCTCCTGAAGAGAGTCCAGAGAAGGCCATGGAGATGATCCAAGGGCTGGAGTAGCTCTACTCTGGAGCCAGGCTGGGAGAGTTGGGGTGTTCAGCCTGGAGAAGAGAAGGCTCCAGGGAGACCTTAGAGCACCTTCCAGTGCCTGAAGGGGCTCCAGGAAAGCTGGGGAGGGACTTGGGACAAGGGCAGGGAGGGATGGGATGAGGGGGATGGATGAAAACTGGGAGAGGGAGATTGAGGTGAGACATGAGGAAGAAATTCTTTGCTGTGAGGCTGGTGAGACCCTGGCCCAGGTTGCCCAGGGAAGCTGTGGCTGCCCCATCCCTGGCAGTGTTGAAGGGCAGGTTGGATGGGGCTTGGAGCAACCTGGTCTGGTGGGAGGGGTCCCTGCCCATGCAGGGGGATTTGAACTAGATGATCTTTAGGGTCACTCCCAACCCAAACCATTCATGATCCTATGATATGACTGTGCTTGTTCCCTACATCACAAATGGTAATTACCTGCCTGCATGTTTTTGGTTTTTAAGAGTAAGGAAAGAGGGATTTTTTTATTATTATTCAAGTAATTGGTCTCTAAGGCTTTCTGAATACAGGCAAATTGAAGACAAAATAATCAGGCATTTATTTAGCTTCTAAGTCCCTCCTGTGTCTGGTTGACCTCTGTTAGAGGGTGTTCAGTCTCTAGTGGTGCTGAACCAGGACCTAGAGAGGCACTGTGTGGCAGAACTTGAACATTTGTTTTTACCTCTGACCTTGGTGAGTAGAACTGATGACTTCAGTATTTAGATGAACTCCAGTTCCACTGACCTCTTGTCTGAAAACACTAGATTCCTCTCTAATTCTTTGTGTACTGGCTTTGAAATAAAAGTTTATTAAGCTTTGTGACCACATTGGAAAGAGTTGCCTGTAAAGATGCTACAGTGTTTTTAAGCTATATATGGACTTTGTCTACTAATCCCTATTTGGAAAAGATTCTTTCCCTCTAAGAATTGTTTCTTTTACCCTAGAATTATATTTACATCCTCCTAGATTTTTTGTTCTCCTTGCATCTGTGCTTTGGAATTCTCCAAAGAAACTTGGAAGAAAGTAACTTCTGCAAGTTGGAGCTGCTGGTGGAAAAGGTCAGGAGCTGGTAGGTGATAGGAGGGATGGATTGTAAGGGTGGCAAAACAAGTGTCAAAACCCTGCTGAGGAATATGGGTAGGAAAAGAGTCAAGGAAAGGATCTCCACCTTTTGTAAATATTAAGGAACAGCTGACATCTGGCAGGGCTGACTTCTTGTGCTCTGACCCTGGGAAAGTCACTTCTCTGATACCAATTGCAATTGAAAAAAAAAACCAGCCTAATTAATCACTGATCAGCAAGTGCCTTGAAAATACTGGAAAATGAAAGAAATTCCCCATGGTAACAGAATAAAATACCCATGGGTGTAGAGATAAAGTGATCTCTGAGATGATTTGAAGCCCTGACACTGTAACAAGCAGTTAATCTTCTGCTTTTTCATTAGTGTTGCTCTATAAACAGCCCGGGCTGCCAGCTCCAAGGCAAGTAATGATCTAAAAGCATGCAATATTTTTAACATCCTTCCTCCTCTTCCTTCTCTTCAGTCCACAAGCAGAATGGCTCCTATTTTTCAAGCAGACAGCTTCAGAGCCCCCTCTGCTGGAGCGCTGTCAGCAGGAGGACAGACCCCGGCTGAGCTGCAGAGAGGACAGGTAGGCAGCTGCTCCAGGGGCTGGGGAGGGAGCTCTGGGAATTCCTGTAAAGCAGCTCCAGGTGGTTCATGTATTATGCTAGAGGGGAGGAGAGGTTTGGCCAGTTTATCACAGGATCATCATAGAATCATGAATGGTTTGGGTTTGTCCTTAAAGATCATCTAGTTCAAATCCCCCTGCATGGGCAGGGACACCTCCCACCAGCCCAGGTTGCTCCAAGCCCCATCCAACCTGCCCTTCAACACTGCCAGGGATGGGGCAGCCACAGCTTCCCTGGGCAACCTGGGCCAGGCTCTCACCACCCTCACAGAAAAGAATTTCATCCTCATGTCTCACCTCAATTTCCCTCTCCCAGGTTTAATCCATCCCCCTCATCCCATCCCTCCCTGCCCTTGTCCCAAGTCCCTCCCCAGCTTTCCTGGAGCCCCTTCAGGCACTGGAAGCTGCTCTAAGGTCTCCCTGGAACCTTCTCTTCTCCAGGCTGAACACCCCAACTCTCCCAGCCTGGCTCCAGAGCTGCTCCAGCCCTCCCATCATCTCTATGGCCTTCTCTGGACTCTCTCCAGGAGCTCCATGTCCTTCTTATGTTGGAAGCTCCAGAATGTTCTTCCGTGCTGCCCTGAAGTTGGATAATGATGTTAGTTTTCCATCACGTTTGAAAGCTGAGAACACAAGAAAGCATTTGCAGAATCAAACCTGCCCAGAATTAGTGAGATGATTCTCTCAGGTCTGCAGAAGAGGTTGTGGGACACTTTCATGCAGCCTTTGAAGATTTACAGGGTTTTTCCTCCTCTGCCCCTTCAATTTTTATTTCCTCTCACTGCTCCTCTTCACTCTCTCTGGCTGTGGAGTCTAAGATACAGAGTAAGAAAGTTGTGGCATGGCCCAAAGCTCAGCCTGGAGACTGCTCAGCTCCCCAGGAAGGATGTGTCTACCTAAACAAGAAGGGAAACAGGAAGGAAGAAGAAATAGTCCATGTGATGGCAAGGAGAAGAGGCTCTTTAACTCAGGCAGGTACATTGCAGAAAATGGAAGTGCTACCAAAATAGAAAGTAAGAGGATGGCATAATTTAGAGACTGGGAAATGATGCCAGGAGCTAAATCCCAAAGGGCTACTCCAGACTTCCTGTGTAACTTTTGACAAGTCACTGGCTCTCTGTGCAATGCCTTTTCATCCCTAAAATAGGGATTGCATTTCCTGTTCTTGATTCATGCTGCATGACAGCATTAAACTATTAGGTCCCTATAAAGTTCTTTTAAAACAAACAGGCTCCCTATAAACCCAGTAGCTCCTGGAGGGTTTTGGTGAATATCTCTACTGATGGTTTTTACATGAAATGGCCTTAAACAATCTGAACAGCTTTAAGTTGAAGAATAAAATATGTTTTGTGGTTGGTGTTTACAGGTATGAAGCTTCTGGAAAGCTGCAGCTTTGAAAGGATGTGGGTAATCTGGGTGGAAAACCACAAAGTATCAGCTTGTACCACAGTGTTATTGGTAAAAGAACCTGATTCCTGAGCACAAAACTAGTGTAGCATTAACTAGTGAAGGTGAAAAAGGAAGTATTAATTAATTGTTTCTCAAGTGATACAAAGTAGGGGTGCCTTGTTTGGTGTAAAGTGTGGTTCCAGTTCAGGAAGAGAGTACCAGCTTGTTCAGGGGATTAAAAAGAAAGGGGTCTGGAGTGGTCAAAAAAAGGACCTAATGGCACTTGCACATAGATGGTGTGGTGATAATGTCTGTAAAATTGGAATGAAACCACAAATTGGCACATACAAGTTACTGATTTTAGGCATTAGGTTTGATAGGTGGGTGAAGTGCTGAACTGTTAAGGACAAATCATCCCATCCCCACTTTGACAAAAGAGGGGAAAAAAAGCTGCAGTGAAATCCAGCCATGATGGGCAGCTGGAGATGGAATGAGTGAGTTTTACCAGGGTGGTTTTCTCCTACCATCTGCTGGGGGCTCCTGGCTCCCTCTCACAAGCTGGGCCTGGCTGGTCTAATGTCTTTTGGACTGAAGCAAACCAGGTTTCTACACAAAGGAGCTGCCATCAAGTCTCATATCACAGAACCTCAGCTGAGAATTTTATGTGCAAACATGTGAGAACTGGAAGACAGACCAAAAAAAAACCCGACTGGTGAGGTGAGGATGGAGTGTTTTGACATCAGGGCTGGTGCAGTGGGGAATTAATACTGAATTTCTTCAGTTCTGATCTCAAGAGTAATCTCCCTCTAAAGCCTTTTTGTAATGACCTTGGCACAAAAAGCCAGGGTGATAATTAAATTTGGTGCTGAACAAAAGTGGGAGGCTTCAGTGATACCAGGGAACTGGGATATCTCAGAGAATTGATGGCTTTGGAGAAGGAGAAATAGAGATGAGATGAAATGGAGCAGCAGAAGGTGCCAGGCTGTGAATTTAGGGGCGAGGAGAAATTTGTGAAGGGTGCTGAGAGGGTTTTACTTCTTGGAAATGAGTGAGGAAAGGAAGCTGGGATTTAGTAGTTGATAAAGGACAGTGAGGAGCCACCAGGAAGCTGAACAGCACGTAGCAAAGCTGGTCCAAGAGCAATAATGATGCTGTTGAACAAGAGAGAGGAATTAAAATTGGAACATGGAGTAAAAAAGGCTACCAGGAAAATACCACAGATACAAAGCTTGTCTTAGGAAGACAAAGTGGCTTCCTTGTCTGCTAGAATGAAGCCTGAAAGGAGATATTATCTTCTTGATGTATTTAGAGAGAAAACACCAGGGAAGAGGAAAGGATTATTGAAGTAAAAGGGATAATCTTGACATGAAAATAAGTGGCTGCAAGCTGGGGTAGCACAGACAGGAAAGCCAGGAACACTTTTCTGGCATCAGAGGAGTAAGACAGGAGGGAGTAAAGGAAAAAGTCTAAATAAACAGAATCAATCTGGCTTTAAG
Organism: Chaetura pelagica; assembly: GCF_000747805.2. Taxonomy (NCBI): domain Eukaryota; kingdom Metazoa; phylum Chordata; class Aves; order Apodiformes; family Apodidae; genus Chaetura; species Chaetura pelagica. The sequence continues at coordinate 377,873 of NW_009951812.1, read as the reverse complement.
ACAGGAACTTCAAGGTGGGATCTATGGAAGTCATCTAGTCCCACCTTCTGCTCCAAGCAGGCCAGATTCCAAGTGAGGTTATTGGCTTTGTTCACAGCTTCTTGCTCTGGAGAGGCTGGATCTGTTGATCTAAACATTCCTTCACAGATCTGTGTGTCTACCTAGTAGGACACTGAGATCTTTTGATTATCCCAGCTAGACAGCTATAAAATACATAAATCAGTGATACCACAGATACTGTCATCATGCTTTGGCTGAGTCCTAAATTCCTCCTGGTAGGTGGGATTTAGCCTCCTGTTCCTGCCCTCCCTTTTGAGAAACTACCCTCTCCAAGTTAGTTGTCTTCTCTGGGTAGCTTATCCAGTTGCTAGGACCTCTGACATTGCTGCTCTGCTGCTTGGGAGCAAAACCCCTCACAGAGCAAGGCACATTTGCCAGACTGAGAAGCAGCTGCTGAAACCATCTGCTGGAGGTGGGTTTCCCAGCAGCAGGGTGGCTGTTGCAGAGCCAAGGGAAGGGACTTGTTTTTTTATAAAAAAAACCAAACCCCCTCTGCTGTCCTTTTGGTGGAAAAGACACTGGAAAAATATCACCCTGCAGGTGGGATGGAAGCAGAAGCTGAAGAGCAGCTGAAGCCTGGATGTCACTTTAAAAGGTATAATTTGATGTAAACAGAATTTAAGAAATTTGGGGTAGAATTCCTGCAGTGGACTGGACCAAAAAATTACCCTAAAAATCTATGGAAATCCGGTGTGGGGGATGTTTGGTTTGTTTTAGGGTTTTTTTCCCCCCCTCAAAGTTGTTCTGTATTTAGTGTCAGAGCAAGAATATGTTCTGCTTATGGTCTGTGTGTTCCAGGTGGCCTGAGAAACCAAGTGCTGAAGCTGAGGGAAACCTGTCATGAAGTGTCCTACAGGCAGGGAGGGAATGCAGCAGGTTTGAGCTGCACTTGTCACTCCAAAGACACTTTCTCATTAAGGGAAACTCCTACATGAAAGGGGAGGAAATGCTGAACTTCAACACACCAGGCTGGAGTTCCCTCCTGCTGGCTGGACCCAGAACTTGACTTCCATGCTTTAACACCTTCAGTGTTAAGGTGCTTTGTGAAGAGAAAGTGAAACAGTGGGTTTGAATGCTCAAAAAGCAAAGAGCTGCTGGTTTTGTTTGACATTTGGCACTTGCTGCAATCTGGGGGGGACCTGTGGTGCCCTGGGGACACAGGCAAGGGACAGAACAGCTACTAGAATGTAACTAGAGCTCTTGTCACAGGTGGCCTGGCTGGGATAACTGCCTCAAACTTTTATTTCAGTGTGTGTTGGGCTTTTTAATGCTCTTGAACTTCATATCGTAGAATGATTTGGGTTGGAAGGGACCTTCAAGATCATCTAGTTCAAATTCCCTGCATGGGCAGGGACACCTCCCACCAGCCCAGGCTGCTCCAAGCCCCA
>NW_009951812.1:375671-376297 GCF_000747805.2 Chaetura pelagica | reverse complement strand
TACAACCCCAGGAGGTGGGTGGAGAGCAACAGTCCGCAGAGCACCCCAAGCAGCCTCCATGTGTTCCTGCTTTAAGGGGTTTTCTCCCTAGAGAAGGAGAAAGACCTTGAGACTAGAGATCATCGACCCCAGGATGTTCACAGCCATGAGGAAGCCTCACACCTCTGCTATCAAACAGAAATACATAGAGTATTCAGAAATGATGAATTTTATGCTGTAGAAAATCATAGAATCATGGAGTGGTTTGTGTTGGGAGGGACCCTAAAGACCATCTAGATCCAACCCCTGCATGGGCAGGGACACCTCCCACCAGCCCAGGCTGCTCCAAGCCCCATCCAACCTGCCCTTCAACACTTCCAGGGATGGGGCAGCCACAGCTTCCCTGGGCAACCTGGGCCAGGCTCTCACCACCCTCACAGCAAAGAATTTCCCCCTCATGTCCAATCTCAACCTCCCTCTCCCCCTTTTAACCCGTTTCCCCGGGTCCCCCCCCGGCCCTGGGACCCGGCTCTAGAACCGGGCTCAGGGGGCGGGACAAAGTGCTGACGTCACTGTGATTGACAGTGATAGTGGGCGTGGCCTGGACGGCCTCCCCTCCTCCTGCCCAGAGGGGGGCGGGGCCAACC
>NW_009951812.1:341867-374973 GCF_000747805.2 Chaetura pelagica | reverse complement strand
GGGGGGGGGTGGGTTTCTGTGAAATTCTTCTGTAAATGTTTGAGTTTCTGGGGCGCGGGGAGCCCCGGGGCAGCCCGGCTGCGGGCTCTGACTAAAATTGGCCAAAGAAAGAGAGAGAGAAGCCGAGGAGCAGCAGGTGGGGCTGGGGGGCTGAGGGAGGTTTTGCAGCCTCTGAGATAATCGGGTTGTTCGTTTTGGGACGGGGATTTCTGTGCTCCGGCTGGATCGGGAACGGATTTCTGACCGTGGTAATAATTGCACCTCGGGATTCTTATCACAATAATTTCTTCCCTGTGAAGTTTCCGCTGAATTCTCACTTGCTGCACTTAATCCGTGAAATACATGGAAATAAGGAGTCTGAGGAACTCGTTTTTAAAGGATAAAATGTTGCCATCAGAAGCTGCCGTGGCTGAATTTGAATGATTAATTCTTTTGGACTGTGTGCCTGTATAAAACACAAACCTGCTCGTGGAGGTTTTCAGTGTTACTGAGTTTCTTTTCCAGTTTAAAGAGGAGTCTTATGGACTAGAATGAAAAAATTAGTTTTCTAACCCAAAACTTCCTCATATTTGCATGTTGATGAGGGGATTGCTCCTCTTGTAAGTGCAGAGTTGCACTGCTTGGTGGGCCACCACTTTCCTCTTTCTTCCCTGTAACAGTTTAGTTTCCTAGGGCTTATCCTTTGTTATTTAGTCTGTGTGCATAATTAGTTCTTATATTCAGATTGTAAATGCATAAATCATTGCAAACGTTGCTTGGAGGAAAAGGTAGAACAGCTTTGCACTCTGCTTTGATATAGTAAAGACAGCAAATAGATGCAGAGCCATCAGGAGATCCCTCTCTTACAAAGAGAGGTGTTGTATTATTTGATCTGTGTCTTCTCTGAAGGAACCAGCCAAGATGGTGCAGAAACTTCAAAGAGTTGTGGAGGAAGAAGTTGGGTTTCCATGCAGGTGTTTTCCAGTGGCAATGGGATGCCTATCTGTCAGTGCAGGGGGAAAAAGTACAAGTTCATGCATGGTTCCACCAGAGCCTTGCTCTTCTAGGTTGGAGTAACCATGGTTAAGCTGCAAGCAGGTGGCTTGTGGTAGGAAAGGTCTACATTCATTAGGTAGTTTTGATTTTAGGTAGTTTTGATTAAATAATCTAAATAATAATGGGTAACAGGCTGCATCACACTCTGCTCTTCTTCCATCTTGTTCTTCATGAATTACTCTGCAGGATAAATTATTGAGTGTGAGGGTGGTGAGAGCCTGGCCCAGGTTGCCCAGGGAAGCTGTGGCTGCCCCATCCCTGGCAGTGTTGAAGGGCAGGTTGGATGGGGCTTGGAGCAGCCTGGGCTGGTGGGAGGTGTCCCTGCCCATGCAGGGGGTTGGAACTAGATGATCTTTAAGGTTCCTTCCCACCCAGTCCATGACTCTCTGAAGATGTATGGGGTGGTTCATGAGAAGAGCTCAGTAATGCAACTGAAGCTCCCCAGGTGTGATTCCCTGGCCCTCACAGAAGGGACTATGGTTTATTTCTTTACAGAGGCCTCTTCAGCAGCATTTAAAATCCAGATACCTGCTTTTAATGCCAAGGAACTGGTCTGTATCTGGGGAAGGAGGACAGGGCAGTGTTGGGCTGGTGTGTGGCAGCCCGGCCGGGCGCTCGCGGCAGGCGCAGCTGCAGCAGAGCCTGTCCCTCGATCTGCTCTTTTTTCCTGCCTGTGTCACTTCCTTCCCTTGGCTCACTCTGCACCCAGAGCCCAGCTCCCAGCTTCAGCCACACAGACACCCCGGGGGGAAGGCAGCAGGGCTGAACCCACAGCTTAGGACCAGCTGAAATCGGAGCCCTGGGGTTTTTTAATGTGGGGGAGAAAAGAGGTGCCCCAAATACCACATGGGTCAGGTTCCTGGAGGAGCTCTGATTTTCCTACAAACCAGGTCATTTGTGTTTCTCTAAAAAACTCGGAGATCAGCGTTTTGTTACCACTCAGACTGCCTGCAGTGAGGGACTCAAAGTTAAACTTTGTCAAATACTCTGGGTTTTTGGGTTTTTTTCAGAGCTTTAGCACAGACCCAGCTTGTCTTCTCACTTGTGAGATTTCCTGCCTGCCCTGGATCTGCTGATCACTTGCACACAGGCAGCTTTGCAGTTGTGCTGGTAGATAACAAAAACACACTTTTATTTGTTCACTTCTTCCTCTTTTAAACAAGTGTGGCATCATGTCTTCTATTATCATGCTATATAAAATAGCATCCTAGTTTTATAGAGGTTTACAGACTTCCTGTTTTTACCAATCTGCAGATGCTTTTACTCTGTTTGAACTTGGTGATTTATTTATTTTTTTCAAAGCTGTTTCCATTTCTGTCCCAGCAAATACAGTGACTTGCTCAGACCTGTGTAATAAAACATATATTAGTTGAAATAAATGCTTTATGCAGAGGAATAGGTTTCTCTGTGAGTAGCAGTTCCCTTTTATCGATGTTATAAAAATCCTTGAGTGTAGTTTTTAAAACATGAAAAGCATTTCCTGGACAACATCTTTCCCTCACAAAGCAGAACTGTGTTTCCCAGACCTACTGGAGTCCTTGCAAAACAGGGTCTCTCAGTGAGCTTCAAAAATGGCCTCGTTTTCATTGGTAGTAACTTTTTCATTGTGTGATTGATGTGATGCTGCTGCACGTGCTTCTCTAAGGTCAACTTATGGAAATCCTCTATTTTGATGGAAATAAAGAAGTATTCATGCTTTTCAGCATTAAATCCAGCACAATGTTATCCTAAACGGAAATATTCTTTCCATACACAAGTTCAGATCAATATTTAGCATTCAGTTCATGTTATAAAAAGATAAATACTCCTTTGTTTCCTACTTACCAGCACAGGAATTAATGACAGAGTGCATGTTTTGGTACTAGGGAACCAATAACTTAGGGTGAAGACATTAAAGATGGATAATATCATAGAATCATGGAATGGTTTGAGTTGGAAGGGATCATAAAGATCATCTAGATCCAAGTCTGCATGGGCAGGGACACCTCCCACTAGATTTGGGAGTTTGAGTTGGAAGGGACCTTTAAAGGTCATCTTCTCCAACATCCTCCCATCCCCAGTGATCAGGAACATCAGCCCCATCCAACCTGACCTGGCATTTTTCCAAGGATGGGGCTTGTACCCACCTCTCTGGACAACCTGAGCCACAGACACCCCGGGGGGAGGGCAGCAGGGCTGAACCCACGGCTTAGGACCAGCTGAAATCGGAGCCCTGGGGTTTTTTAATGTGGGGGAGAAAAGAGGTGCCCCAAATACCACATGGGTCAGGTTCCTGGAGGAGCTCTGATTTTCCTACAAACCAGGTCATTTGTGTTTCTCTAAAAAACTCGGAGATCAGCGTTTTGTTACCACTCAGACTGCCTGCAGTGAGGGACTCAAAGTTAAACTTTGTCAAATACTCTGGGTTTTTGGGTTTTTTTCAGAGCTTTAGCACAGACCCAGCTTGTCTTCTCACTTGTGAGATTTCCTGCCTGCCCTGGATCTGCTGATCACTTGCACACAGGCAGCTTTGCAGTTGTGCTGGTAGATAACAAAAACACACTTTTATTTGTTCACTTCTTCCTCTTTTAAACAAGTGTGGCATCATGTCTTCTATTATCATGCTATATAAAATAGCATCCTAGTTTTATAGAGGTTTACAGACTTCCTGTTTTTACCAATCTGCAGATGCTTTTACTCTGTTTGAACTTGGTGATTTATTTATTTTTTTCAAAGCTGTTTCCATTTCTGTCCCAGCAAATACAGTGACTTGCTCAGACCTGTGTAATAAAACATATATTAGTTGAAATAAATGCTTTATGCAGAGGAATAGGTTTCTCTGTGAGTAGCAGTTCCCTTTTATCGATGTTATAAAAATCCTTGAGTGTAGTTTTTAAAACATGAAAAGCATTTCCTGGACAACATCTTTCCCTCACAAAGCAGAACTGTGTTTCCCAGACCTACTGGAGTCCTTGCAAAACAGGGTCTCTCAGTGAGCTTCAAAAATGGCCTCGTTTTCATTGGTAGTAACTTTTTCATTGTGTGATTGATGTGATGCTGCTGCACGTGCTTCTCTAAGGTCAACTTATGGAAATCCTCTATTTTGATGGAAATAAAGAAGTATTCATGCTTTTCAGCATTAAATCCAGCACAATGTTATCCTAAACGGAAATATTCTTTCCATACACAAGTTCAGATCAATATTTAGCATTCAGTTCATGTTATAAAAAGATAAATACTCCTTTGTTTCCTACTTACCAGCACAGGAATTAATGACAGAGTGCATGTTTTGGTACTAGGGAACCAATAACTTAGGGTGAAGACATTAAAGATGGATAATATCATAGAATCATGGAATGGTTTGAGTTGGAAGGGATCATAAAGATCATCTAGATCCAAGTCTGCATGGGCAGGGACACCTCCCACTAGATTTGGGAGTTTGAGTTGGAAGGGACCTTTAAAGGTCATCTTCTCCAACATCCTCCCATCCCCAGTGATCAGGAACATCAGCCCCATCCAACCAGACCTGGCATTTTTCCAAGGATGGGGCTTGTACCCACCTCTCTGGACAACCTTAGCCAGCATTTCACCCCCTCAGCATAGAACGTTTCCTTATGTCCCGACTGAATCTCCCCCCTTTAGTTTAAAACCATCACCCCTTGTCCTGTCACTTCAAGCCTTACTATGAAGTTTGTCGCCACCTTTCTTCTACATCCCCTTCAGGCACTGGAAGGTGCTCTAAAGTCTCCCTGGAGCCTTCTCTTCTCCAGGCTGAACACCCCAACTCTCTCAGCCTGTCTCCAGAGCAGAGCTGCTCCAGCCCTTGGAGAGGTTTTGGGCCTCTTCTGGACCAGCTCAAACAGGCCCATGTCTTCCCTCTGTAAGATTCAAATATGTAAGACTGAGATTCACCTGAAGTTGTTCTATCAGCCTTTGATATTGCATTAAGTGTTCATTTTTGTGTGGATGCAGGGAAGATTCCAGCCTTAGCATGTATCTGAAACTGAGTTAGCAGAGAGGGAGATGGGCACCTTGCAGAGCACCAGCTGGGCTTTAGCTGCTTGCCAGATGCTGCCCTTAACGATTTGATGTCTTAGTGTGTTGTAAATTCACAGGTTGCCTCACTTTGTAAATAAATTCACTATGCAGGTGAGCTACTGTCTTTATTAAGAGATAATCCGAGGACTGGAGCAGGTCTGCTGAGAGAGTTGGGATGTTCAGCCTGGAGAAGACTCCAGGGAGACCTTAGAGCACCTTCCAATGCCTGAAGGGGCTCCAGGAAAGCTGGGGAGGGACTTGGGACAAGGGCAGGGAGGGATGGGATGAGGGGGAGTGGATTAAAACTGGAGGAGGCAAGATTTAGGTGAGACATGAGAAGGAAATTCTTTGCTGTGAGGGTGGTGAGACTCTGGCCCAGGTTGCCCAGGGAAGCTGTGTCTGCCCCATTCCTGAAAGTGTTGAAGGGCAGGTTGGATGGGGCTTGGAGCAGCCTGGGCTGGTGGGAGGTGTCTGTGCCCATGCAGAGGGTTGGGACTAGATGATCTTTAAGGTCCCTTCCAACTCAAACCATTCCATTATTCCATACACAATGGGTTTGGTGTGTGTCCTCTTTGCCCACTTCCTCATACAAATGGGACACTGTGAACCCACTGACTCTAAACACAGCTTGGGCTTTGGGGTCAGACACCTGTGGCCAACGCTGGCATTGGAACCATTGAGCCTTATTTCCAAGTGATGTGCCTCACTGTTCAGATGGGAATTCTTTTTCACAGACGTATTCTTTGATTGACTTGATTTCTTCTCGTGAGTGCTTAGTTCTAAACTGCTTTCGTAGCTGTTTTGCTTCTTGCCCAAAGGAGCCCTGACTGTCTGCCAAGACAAGCTCTTCTTCATCCTCCTGGTATCTGGCCAAACCCAAACTGCACTGTAGTGGAAAACTTGCATCCCAGCTCTGCAGAGCATGTTTGGGTTGGTAGGCACTCCAGGGCCATGCCAGTCCATCACTGGTAAGATTTTATTGTGCAAAGCTCCAGCCTTTGTCTGCCAGGTGACTCAAAAAGGCAATGCTGAATATCAAATGAGATTAAAGAGTAAATTGGAGACACTCCAGTAAGGTAAAAGGTTAAACATTCACATGTAACATTGGAAACAATTTAAACAAGAAGAAAGTTGTACTGCTTGCTACCTGGATCCTTGACTTCAGTCACAAGGGGGATTGCACATTTTCTTTCCACAAGGGGTTACTGAGATAGATCCTAGCAGTTATTTCCTTTGGCTGATGTGCTTTTCAAAAAGCAACCTCTTGCTTTGGTTGTGTTACTTACACCCCTCTCTCCTTCTGCATGCAGCTGGAATGTCCAGGAGTGCTCTCTCTTCTCCACTTCCACAATGTAGTTATTGTCTCATTTGGCTTGTCTTGGACAGCAGAGATTTGGTGGGTTTTGATTTGGGTCTGTTGTGTTGATTTTTTTCAAATAACTTTATTTTCACTGCTCTGCTCTCCTTTTTTTAAAGATTTTTACTCTCATTAACACCTTCTGCTAATGCATTGGGAGATTTGGTTCCATTCACCTCTATAGTCTGGCCTGTGCTTGTTGGTTCTGTGTGAAACAACAGTGAAGTCTGTTGTGGAACTACCTCTGTTCTGGTGTTTGGTGCCTTCAGAAAGCTAAAGCAGACCTGGGCAGAAACGACTGCTTGTACCAATCATGTTATTGTGACTTTTGTTCTGACTGGGAGCTCTTTAGGTGTTGCCCCCTTCAAATAGGTATCTTTTCCCCCTTTTTTCCTTCAGAATGTTGGTAGCATTCCCTCCCTGCGTGCTTGAGGAGCTGTATGTGTTCCACATCTGTCATCTTTGAGCATTGCGAAAATCTAGTTTGTTATTCAGACATTGATTAATTATGAACCCAGACTTCTGCATAAAACATAAGCTGGCTTCTTTGAGAGACACTCAGGAGCAAATGCATAACGTGAAATTGAAGAAACAAATAGTCCCAATGAGTCCCTTGTACAGAGAAATGCAGATGGTGAGACAGTCCATCATGTAATGTACAGCAGCTGTTCCTTGGACAGCACTTCCAAATGGGAGCCATTACCCATCCAACTCAGTGCCATGAGTGGAGAACCAAGTGTGTAGCCATTCTGGATTCTTAAAATCAAGTGTCAGTTATTTAAAAGTCAGCTTCAAAAGTGCTTTTTTCAATTCAAACACAGAGTGTGAAGATGGTCCAAGGGCTGGAGCACCTCTCCTGTCAAGACAGGCTGGGAGAGTTGGGGTGTTCAGCCTGAGAAGAGAAGGCTCTGGGGAGACCTTAAAGCACCTTCCAGTGCCTGAAGGGGCTCCAGGAAAGCTGGGGAGAGTCTTAGGACAAGGGCAGGGAGGGAGAGGACAAGGGGGAATGGATTAAAACTGGAAGAGGGAGATTTAGGTTGGACATGAGGGGGAAATTCTTCACTCTAAGAGTGGTGAGACTCTGGCCCAGGTTGCCCAGGGAAGCTGTGGCTGCCCCATCCCTGGCAGTGTTGAAGGGCAGGTTGGATGGGGCTTGGAGCAGCCTGGGCTGGTGGGAGGTGTCCCTGCCCATGCAGGGGGTTGTGGCTACATTATTTTTAATGTCTCCTCCAACCCAAACCATTCTAAAAACCCTTGAGCCTTGCCATGTGAGGCAGCAGCTCAGCCACCCAAGAGGCAGGACTGGCAGCAGCAGCACCTCAGCCTGGCAGCATCTGGTGCTGCTTTGCTGTGTGGTGGCACGGTGCCCAGGAGCAGAGTGGCCAGGCAGTCCTGTTTGGAACCAAAGTTCCAAACTTCATGAGTCCCTTTTGCAGTACCTGGAAGTGTAGGATTGTTATGTTTGAAAAAGTAAAGGATTATTTTCAGCAGCACTTTCTTACTTCCCGTAGGCCCAGCTACTCTGCATTCCCCTCCTTTTTTCATGTGTGTTTTCTAGGCTTCACGCAAAGTTCTGCTCAAGTTCGTCTGTCCTCAAAACAAGCACGCAAGGGAAGAACACTTTAAATTGGTGACATTAGGAATCTTAGCCTCAGAAAGTAATTTTCAAGTCACTAGAATGTGTAAGAAATATTTCAATGTGTGTTTTTTATTTCCCTGCATTTGCAAGTAGCCTTGGACTTAATGTGCTGCAGGATGCCAGCAGGCACTGTTCTTCAGCTGTGTGATTTGATTCTGTTCAGTAGATCTTGAAGTCTCCTGAAATGGTTTGAACTTTGTTCCATTAGCTTGTTTTGGGGGGAGAGAGGAATGTCTTGGGGAAATCAGGGGGATTTGTATTCCCAGATACTCCAAGATGACTCTTTGTCCAGATTTTAATTTTTCTTCCTACTGGCTGTGGCTTGTTCCACTAGCAAGCAAGAATTTTAAGTTAACAGGATATAAAATTGGAAAGAACAGATTCTTACCAGGTTTTCCTTGGCAGAAGCACGTCAATTTGCCCTTCCTACATGACCTGTGATGATCTAGCAAATCTGTCCAAGTTGCACTGTTTGTTGGCAAGTGGTTTCAACAGCACCAGGGGCTGGGGATAATTATTTTGAAGTTGATCCTTTTGTTACTTTGTACAAGTGACTTAAAATGTATCTGTCTTCTCCCTGCTTCATGAGTCAAGATTGTGTGGTGGGAAGGTGCCCAGGAGCAGAGTGGCCAGGCAGTCCTGTTTGGAACCAAAGTTCCAAACTTCATGAGTCCCTTTTGCAGTACCTGGAAGTGTAGGATTGTTATGTTTGAAAAAGTAAAGGATTATTTTCAGCAGCACTTTCTTACTTCCCGTAGGCCCAGCTACTCTGCATTCCCCTCCTTTTTTCATGTGTGTTTTCTAGGCTTCACGCAAAGTTCTGCTCAAGTTCGTCTGTCCTCAAAACAAGCACGCAAGGGAAGAACACTTTAAATTGGTGACATTAGGAATCTTAGCCTCAGAAAGTAATTTTCAAGTCACTAGAATGTGTAAGAAATATTTCAGTGTGTGTTTTTTATTTCCCTGCATTTGCAAGTAGCCTTGGACTTAATGTGCTGCAGGATGCCAGCAGGCACTGTTCTTCAGCTGTGTGATTTGATTCTGTTCAGTAGATCTTGAAGTCTCCTGAAATGGTTTGAACTTTGTTCCATTAGCTTGTTTTGGGGGGAGAGAGGAATGTCTTGGGGAAATCAGGGGGATTTGTATTCCCAGATACTCCAAGATGACTCTTTGTCCAGATTTTAATTTTTCTTCCTACTGGCTGTGGCTTGTTCCACTAGCAAGCAAGAATTTTAAGTTAACAGGATATAAAATTGGAAAGAACAGATTCTTACCAGGTTTTCCTTGGCAGAAGCACGTCAATTTGCCCTTCCTACATGACCTGTGATGATCTAGCAAATCTGTCCAAGTTGCACTGTTTGTTGGCAAGTGGTTTCAACAGCACCAGGGGCTGGGGATAATTATTTTGAAGTTGATCCTTTTGTTACTTTGTACAAGTGACTTAAAATGTATCTGTCTTCTCCCTGCTTCATGAGTCAAGATTGACCGAGGGCTTTTTGTGACTAAATGAAGTGACAGTGTATTTGTAAAGATCTTAAGCAGGATTGTCTTTCTGTGAGGCAGTGGGAAACAAGTTCAGAAGTGTTATGGTTGATACTAAAATTCTTGTGCATCACAGATGAACAAGAGGCCTTGAAATCCATCATGAAGGACCTGGTAGCACTCCAGATGGGCCGGCGTCACAGACTGACTGGGTATGATACTATGAAGAATAAAGACACTGCTCACTCCAACAAACAGGTAAGAGGCCATTTAGTGAGGACTTGAAATCTTTTAGTCTGAAGAAAAGGAGGCTGAGGGGAGACCTCATTGCCCTCTACAACTACCTGAAAGGAGGTTGTAGAGAGGTGTGTGTTGCCCTCTTCTCCCAAGTGAATAACAACAGGACCAGAGGGAATGGCCTGAAGTTTAGCCAAGGGAGGTTTAAATTGGTTATTAGGAAGAATTTCTATACTGAAAAAGTGGTCAGGCCCTGGAACAGCCTGGCCAAGGAAGTGGTGGAGTCACCATCCCTGGAGGTGTTCAACAAACATGTGGATGTGGCACTTCAGAGCATGCTCTAGTGGCCAAGGTTAGGGTTTTGTTTTTTGGGTTTTTTTGTTGCGTGTGTCTTTTTTTATTTGATGGGTATTTTTTGGTGGGGTATGTGTCTGTGGTGGTGTTTGTTTGTTTGTGTTGATGGTTGGACTCTGTGGTCTCAGAGGTCCTTTCCAACCACGACAATTCTGTGAAATCATTACCTCAAGGCAGAAGGGACAGAGTAACATGGTTACTTTGCTATTTCCTTACCTTTATGGAGTAGGGAGGATGCAGTTTTGATAATTTGCAACATCTCAGTATCCTGCCTTCCTCCCACACACGTTTATGATGGGGTTTGATCTGTGAAGATTAGCTGAAGAGTTTGCTGAGTGGTTGGGGTTTTTTTTGGTTTCACAGTCCTATTACCTTTTTTTTTTTTTTTTTAATTACTTATTTAAAGAAGAAACACAATGCCAGCAGTCCACCCCTCTTGGGCAGCCCTGCAATAACAAACCAGTGTGCCTCTGCAGTGGAAGAGAAGAAAATCCCGGTAAGAAACTGGTTTCAATATTAGACATGAAAAATCAGGGGCATGTTTTCAAGTTGTGTGTAGTGAGCTTTATAGAATTCATTTAAGCAGGTGTGAGAGGCCAGGAAAGCTTTTCTTTACTGATTCTGTATGATGCACTTTTCATTGTAGTGGAAATAATGCTTTAAATGCAAAGCAGGGAACTGAGAAGCATGAGGATGAAAAGGAAACTTATTTCCATTTCTGGTGCAGAGGCTAATGCAGGTTAAAGCTGCATAAGGCAGTCTGCTAGGGGATGAACTGGTGCTGGCCTCATCTTCACATGATTCAGACTTCACGTGAAAGAGGATCCTGATTAAAAGTAGTCAAGCTGAAGTTGATCCAAGAAGAACAGTGAAGGGCATTGTCTGAAAGGGATGGATTTGGTGCAGCTGATAAACTTGCTTCAGTCAAAAAGGCTGTTGGAGGTGTCTGAGCAGGGGCAGTGTCCTTCTAGTATGAGGGTGGTGAGAGCCTGGCCCAGGTTGCCCAGGGAAGCTGTGGCTGCCCCATCCCTGGCAGTGTTGAAGGGCAGGTTGGATGGGGCTTGGAGCAACCTGGGCTGGTGGGAGGTGTCCCTGCCCATGCAGGGGGGGTTGGATCTAGATGATCTTTAAGGTCCCTTCCAACCCAAAGCAGTCTGGGATTCTGTGATTTGGATAAAATACTTGAATGCAAAAGCACCTATTTCAGTTAAGAACTCTTTGTCTGTTACTGTCTTTAAAAATTAAATCAAGTTACTTACGGTCAGACTAACGTTAACAGAAGTTTCCCAAGTCAGTAAAATAACTCTTTCCAGTTCTATCCTTATTACAGGCTTAAGCATTTTGGGGCAGGCTTTAAAGTTCATGTATGTGTCTTCCTTATGCTTTGTCTGCTCATAATCTCCTTGTTCAGCTGGGATCTGGGATTTCCTTAAACGTGCTGGAGGAATCTGTAGATGGAGTGATACCAAATCCTTTCCAAATCACTTTGAAATGCAAATTCAGAGATGTCTGAACCCAAAATCTCTAATTGTTATTTATGGTACCACATCACAGAGCTGCAACACTAAAGCACCAAACTTGGATATGATTTCTTCCTCATCTCTTAGGACAGTTTATGTGAGTTGCTTTGAAAATTGCTTTATATAGGCAATAGGTTCACTGCTTTCAAAGGGAACACCAGTAGATGTTGAAGTCCTTTAGTTTCTTTCTGAAATGCAGACATGAAGATCACTTTGAGTATCTTTTCTTAGATCTTTGAAAAATAGACACAAATGGTCAGTGCCTGATCCTTTTGGAAAAATCATCTGGAGACAGATGCCAAATTCTAGCCTCCCCTTTCCCTTTGTCACAAATTACATGTTTTCAAGTGTGCAGGACCATTGAGGGAGGCAGTTTAGTTGCCTTAGGTATCAGTGAGTTGAAAGGTTTCCAGAGGGCCCTGAAGATCTTTTAGTATCACCTAATTTCAACTGATGAGAGCTTTGTCACTTAGGTGTTTCGTGGCCTGGAGCACATCTTGAAGTCAGAAACTGAATCTGAAAAATTCCTTTCATTCCATTTAATTCCACCAGTCCTGTTTAGTTCCCTTAGAGCTACTTAGGACAGATTTCCTTCCCTGAAGATCCCTGATATAAGGGATCATGCCTCCACCAGTTATCCCTAAGAAACATCTGTTCCATCAGTAGTTTGCTGCTGGACATCTTATTCCTAGGCTGGCTGTTGCATTTTTCCTTTACCATTCAATTAAAATAAATTCTCTGGAATTTGCTTCATTTTGGTGTCATTTTAGAGTAAATTATTTCTCTTCTCACATCTGAGAAAACACCTTTGGTGAAGTTAGGTATAAATGTCCCACCTGCAGACAACTGGGAAGCTCATTTGTCATGATCCATTCTGGTCCTGCAGTTAGTGGAGCAGGAATTCTGTGTCCAAGCAGCAATTGCCTGGGTCCCTTTGAACTGCATTCTTGACCACTGGGCCTGCCAGATACTTCCTCCAGCTAAAGAGCATTTCCTGGCCCCATTTTTTTGAAGTTCCTAGATGTATGATTGCCTATTGTCTGAGGCTTTCACAGATGGCTTAATCTATTCCAATCACAGAAATTGTGCAGCAGAAATGATGCAGTCTTATCAGAGCAGATTTTTTTTTTCCCTTTTATTTTTATCGTTGTGACCTAAATTGGGATTTGAACTTTGATCTCCAGAGTTGAAAGTTCAGCATGTTGACTCTTCTGTGCCAGAGAGCATCTTCTGAGTTCCTAGTGCACAGGTTGTGCAGCCAGTGCTTTCCACCATCTCCCACATGTGGATGATGACCCCTCTGCACTTGCAAAAATGACACACAGCTAACCTGTTTGGAACATCACAGTTTGAGTTTCAGGGGCTGCATTTATGCAAAAGCAGAGATGTAGTCTGTGTCTGAAGGATAAAGAGTGTAGCACATGCCCTGTGTCTCTCTTTTAATGCCATGGAGGAAGACATACTGGCTTTGAGAAAGCAGGAATCCAGTTCAGGTGGATATGCAGTTGGCCTCAGTTCCAGATTTCTGCCATGCCTGGTTAAAATGGATTCATTTTCCTTATTAAAATATAGGATGTGTGGGGTTGGAAGGGACCTTTAGAGGTCATCTAGTCCAACCTCCCTGCAGTGAGCAGGGACCTTTTTAACTCAACCAGGTTGCTTAGAGTCTCATCAAGCCTGACCTTGAATGCTTCCAGGGGTGGAGCTCCCACAGCTTCCCTGGGCAACCTGTTCCAGTGTCTCACCACCCTCATAGTACAGAACTTCTTCTTAATGTTTAATCTCAATCTCTCCTCTTCCAGTTTTAATCCCTTCCCCCTTGTCCTCTCACTCCCTGTCCTTATCAAAAGCCCCTCCCCAGCTTTCCTGGAGCCCCTTCAGGCACTGGAAGCTGCTCTAAGGTCTCCCTGGAGCCTTCTCTTCTCCAGGCTGAACACCCCAACTCTCCCAGCCTGGCTCCAGGGCAGAGCTGCTCCAGCCCTCAGAGCATCATTATGGCCTCCTCTGGACTTGTTCTAATATGTCCATGACCCTCTTGTGTTGAGGACTCCAGAGCTGGACACTTTCTAGTTAAAATATATTTCAGTGTCCTCTGTTTACCTGACAAGCAATAAAAATCACAACTTAGTTTTCACCCCTTTCCTTCTCTTTCTTCTTTAGCAGTTTCTCCATTCCTCATGGTGCTGTGTTCTTTTATCAGCCACGTTTCCCTCAGTTTTCTTCAGCTTCTGTGGAGGAAGTTAACAGATTTATTCTCTTCTGGTTAGCCTTGTGAGGAGTTGATGCCTGGGGCAATCACAAATTGACCTCCTTTGTGTTTGGGCCTTAAAAACAATAATCTGATCCATTTCTCTGCTATGATGTGTTATTGTGAACTAACCTTTTGTCCTTTCTCCTGCAGAATGATGTAAGGATCAAGTTTGAACATAATGGGGAAAGAAGGTGAGTCTGTCTTCCCTGCTTTTATTTTTGCTTAGTAGAATAACTTAGCCACTAGTCATTTAGGTTAAATATTTTGTTGGCTTCACTCTCCTTGTTCCAGAATGAAAAGTAAAGGCAACAGCCAACGGGTCATACACAATGTGGCTATTTTTAAAAATCATTGTGTCATAAATTTTATTTGTTTCTATAATATCTCTTTGAAAGTGAGTAGCAGGAATATTTAAAAAACTGTCCAAGCTGGAAAAAATTCAGCCTGATAGTTTTACTTGATCTATCTTCTCTATTTGTTTCCTTTAACTAAAACTAAATGAAACTGGTGAAATTAGTGTCATTCTTTTCTGATTTCTCTCTTTGTCACTGTCTTGCTGTGACTGAGCAGCAGATACATCAAGGAAAGATAATTTTTTTAATTGTCTAAAAGTTTCCATGCTACTTTCTCTGATACTTGGGTTTGAGACACTTTCATTTCAAAAGTAACAACTAATTAAATTAGCATTTTCAGTGTTTGCAGGGTTGTTTCCAGCAGGTAAAATTGGTCAAACATTTCACAGTTAGTCACTTACCTGCCATCTAATTGAGAAGGACTTTGGGTCATTTTATAGCTGTTCAGTGAACATACAGGAAGACTCCAAGTTCTTGAGTTCTCACTGAGGGGAAAAAGGGGATCTTGATGTTATGATCCAGTTTCTTTTTGGAGGAAATTAATTGGTTTGTAAGCATTAATTTATGCTATTTTTCACAGACATCCTGTGAGAATCCTTTGGTTTCTCCCATCTCAGACAGAACTTTCAACGTGATCATGATAAAATGCACATTTAGTGTTAGTTGTACAACAGTGGAAGTTGTAGGTAGTAGTGCTAACAGCCTGGTAATAGCAAAGGTGACTGGCTGAGCTGCTTAAGCTCCTCAAGCCTCCTCTTTTACCAGATTTAGGGTCGTTTGTTTTTTTTTGTAAAATGGAAGAGCATTCTTGGTTGGTAAAGCAGGAAGTAGAGAATAATTTGAAAAGTCTCCCTCAACAATTCAATGGTTTCATTCACCAATAGTGAATTCTGTCACTAAAAAAAACCCACAACAAAACAGCTTGACTTCTGGTACTCAGAGAGAAATTTGAAAAGCAATCATAGGTGGGACCTGCTGCTGCCTTTGTCAGCCAGATCTCCTCAGCACCCTCTTGTGTCCCAGGCATTGTGTGGGCTACAACAGAGCCCCTGTGTGACATGTCACCATGTCTTGTGACACCGTGTTAGGACAAGGTAACTCAGAATCCAGATCTTGTCACCACAGCCCTGTCATCTTCTGCCTGAGTGCATCTCAGGTGGCACAGAGCTGAGAGGAGAAGAAAGGTGGTTGTTTGTTGTGTGAGGTTGTGGGTTTTTTTTTTCCTGAAGTAACATTAAAATGAAAAGGTCGATTGTGTGTTAGTCTAATTATGCAGTTACACTCTCCTGAATTCCCTGCACCCCAAGTGGTGTGCAGTTACAGACAGCAAGCTTGCTCTGAGAATGTAAGTGTGTGTGCTGGGTTTCAAAGGAGCTGCCAGATCTAACCACAAATATTCAAGGTGGTCAGGCAGGAATGGGCTCCTTAAACCCTGCAGTCCTGATTTTGGGTTAGGAGAGTGCACAGAGTTTTTAAACTAATAGAATTGGTGGCACCTGAGAACAGCTCTGCTTTTTAAGGCATGGAGTGGAGAATGGAAGCCTTTATAAGGGACTTCAGCTCAAGTGAGAGCTAAATTACATTTGCGTGGTGCCAGGGTCCTGTAACTTCATGGATGGGTTTCTTAGGAATACGTAGAAAATGTTCTTGTGGGCTGCTTTTTAACAAGGACAATTATTTCTAACTAGCTGAATGTTGTAGGTCTGGTGGCAAGATGAACCCTTCCTGGGAAGGGGCTGGGTTGGCCAGCTAACAGTAGAGCTATTTGAAACAAAGGCTGTGCAGCATGAAAGGAAAACAAGTGCTGGTGAAGCAGCCTGGATGGACATTTTGGAAATGAAGCCTTCTATCCAAAGCATGGGGTCAGCACAAAGTCCCGTGAGCTTCCCCAGAGGTGTTTTGGGGTTCCACTGAGCTCAGAGAGTTGCCCCATAAGCAAGATGAGTCTAGCTTTGCTGTGATCCACTCAAGTCTTCCTAATTCTACCTGATGGCAAAATTGTTAAGTGATGCTAATAATCATGAGCAGCATTTCAGCTGTGCCCAAGCAGAGTTCTTTCCAAGTGCAGCAGTGGGGTGAGCAGCTATCCAGGTGGTCTGAAGGCTTTCAGAAGGATGGTGGCTGTCAACTGTGTCCCTGAGACTCTGTTCCACTTGCTGGTGGTGTGGTCTCCTGGTCCGTGGAAGCAGATGGTGAGAAGTCTGGTTGCAGGAGCCCCAAGGCAGGAACAACCAACCATCTGGGCCTTGTGTAGCAGGGAGATGGAAAGTGTTCTCGTGTCCACCTTCTGGTGCCTTCCTGCAGGAGTTCAGGACTAACTCTGCTGTGGAAATGTTTGTTGAAGCCTTTCAACTGGAATAGGTTTTGGAAATTTTGAAGGAGTTGTGAGTTCAGACACTGGGGTACTTTAATGATTTTTTTGTTCTTTGGGGCTCCTGCAGCTTTAAATCAGCTCTCACTGGATGTGTTTGTTTCTGGGTTGTGCCTGAGGCAGTATTCTTTAAAGTGCAGAGGAGATTTGTATCCTGTTATGTAAAAGAAGTTTATTCAGTAAAGGATACTTTTCTATCCAGGGACTTGGAACCTTCAGGTGAAGATTGCATTTGGAAACGGATCAGAGATCAAGAATCCTTACTAAAATAATTAACATCAAATCAGAAAGGTTCACTACCTGCTTGAGGATGAAAGGAGAGCCTTCAAATGTGGTTTTAATGGCTCAGCCATCTAATTTGATTGCATTGCCCAGAGTATCTCTGAGTTCAATCAATGACTGTTTCATTCCAGAATTATCCCGTTTGTCCGTCCCGTGCGCTATGAAGACGTGCAGCAGAAAGTGAAAACAGCCTTTGGTCAGCCCTTGGATCTCCACTACATGAACAATGAGGTACAGAGCATCCTTCTCAGTGCTCAGAACATGGAACACCTCCCTTTCACATCCCAAATTCCGTGCTCTTAAATAACATTTCCAGTTTTTCCCTCTAAGTCAAGCTGTAGTTGAATCATTCTGCTCCGGAGGAAAAGGTGCTGATACTGACACAGCATTTACTGCTGTGGGTGGTGTACAAACATCAGCACCTTGCTTCCTTCTGCTGGTGTTGTTTGGGAAACTCAGACTCTCTTGGGGAAGTACAAAAAAGGTTTTGAAGTATTTTGACTGTTGAAAACAACTATTGCAGGCCAATGTCTAGATAGCCTGAGGCCTGCAAGGTAGTCCCAGAGCCATGTTTTTGGCTGCCCAATAGCAAAGTCAGAATGGTTTGTGGTTTTTTATTGCTGACCAGCAGGAGCCACCCATCCATTAATACATTTATCTCCTGCTGGCTGCAACACTTCCTGCTCATTGCAGGTGATGTGACCAAGGGGAGCTGGAGAACAGGGAAGCCCTGTGTGAGGTGCTGTAGGGGGGCTGTAGGCACTGCCAGTTCTGCAAGGAAGTGACCTGGAGAATAGAAGTTTTCTCTGAGGAACTGGGTAGTCTGTGGTAATAATCTGCAGTATTCTGTTGGCTTTCTCACTCTGGGCACTCTTGCTTTTCCTTAATTTGTTTGTTGTGGTGTTGCCCTCTCACCAGGCCACATCCCTAACAAAAGAGATGCAGAACCCCATTTACCAGGAAGAGAGGGACAAAAATGAGAGGTGTTCCTCACTGTTAATAACATTCACATTTTGGGATGTGTTTGGGCTGTAGAATAGAGGGTTTCTGAGCATAATTTCATGGGGTCTTAGTAGTAAGTTTGAAATAGTTCTTTGATTCCCTCTTCAGTTCTTTGATTCCCTCTTCTAAAGTCTTAATCTTTGTATTAGTCTCCAGCTGAAATCAAATTTTCAGATGATCATTAAATCTGAATTCAGAAATTCTGTGAGACAGTGTTCTCATCAGGGACTCAGGGGCCTCACTCTGACTTGTTCCTTGCAAGCAGCAAATTCAGGTAGTGATGAATAGGCTTGTGGATGGTGCTGTAGAGAAATTTGCAGAGGATCAGCCATTCCTCTGGTGGTGTGGGAGGAAAACCTTGTTAAGAAGGACAGCAAGACAATATTGTAATGAAATATGGGCAGTAATTGAGCCACCAGAATTCTCTCTTATCTCCTTATTTATTTTCCTTTTTCTAATGCTTGTTTCAATACCTCTTTGGGAAGTAGACTTAGGTTTTCTGGCTTTTCTAATGATTTTTTTTTTCCCCTGTTCTTTATTTTGCAGCTCTCTATTCCTTTGAAAAACCAAGATGACCTGGATAAAGCAGTAGATCTCTTAGACCGAAGCTCTAATGTGAAAAGCCTTAGAATATTATTGCTGTCTCAGGACAGAAACCATGTAGGTAACAACTTCTGGAACTGCATCAAAATGATGGTTTTTTCCCTTAAATCTCTGAAATGTGATGGTAGCCTTGTCTGAGAATACCAGAAATTGGTAAAATCACTCTTCACAGGCACAAATGCTTATGTTTATCTTCTTTGCTTTGGCTTAGCTATAGGTAGCTCTTTTTTCTTTCTTTTTTTTGCCCCCCCTTTGGCTTTTGCAGCTCTTGAGGGACTAAAACATTGCAGCTTTCTGAGCTGTAATGTGAAGGCCATTTTATATCAAGCACCCAATGACTGTATTCAGAAAACACTTAATAACTTTGGTTCAGAGAGCTTTTTTTTACCTTTGATTAATAGCACAGTGCTGAAAGTGTGTGTAATTATCTTGCCTTTAGGGAAGCACAGGTTGTCCTTGAAGACAAGCTATTAGCACTTTATTTCCTGGATGAGAAGCCTAAGGACAGCTCCTGATGATTTTTCAGTTCTGTAGCTCAATGCATCACAGCCTTGCTCTGTAGTATTTTCCTTTTTCTAATGCTTGTTTCAATACCTCTTTGGGAAGTAGACTTAGGTTTTCTGGCTTTTCTAATGATTTTTTTTTTCCCCTGTTCTTTATTTTGCAGCTCTCTATTCCTTTGAAAAACCAAGATGACCTGGATAAAGCAGTAGATCTCTTAGACCGAAGCTCTAATGTGAAAAGCCTTAGAATATTATTGCTGTCTCAGGACAGAAACCATGTAGGTAACAACTTCTGGAACTGCATCAAAATGATGGTTTTTTCCCTTAAATCTCTGAAATGTGATGGTAGCCTTGTCTGAGAATACCAGAAATTGGTAAAATCACTCTTCACAGGCACAAATGCTTATGTTTATCTTCTTTGCTTTGGCTATAGGTAGCTCTTTTTTCTTTCTTTTTTTTGCCCCCCCTTTGGCTTTTGCAGCTCTTGAGGGACTAAAACATTGCAGCTTTCTGAGCTGTAATGTGAAGGCCATTTTATATCAAGCACCCAATGACTGTATTCAGAAAACACTTAATAACTTTGGTTCAGAGAGCTTTTTTTTACCTTTGATTAATAGCACAGTGCTGAAAGTGTGTGTAATTATCTTGCCTTTAGGGAAGCACAGGTTGTCCTTGAAGACAAGCTATTAGCACTTTATTTCCTGGATGAGAAGCCTAAGGACAGCTCCTGATGATTTTTCAGTTCTGTAGCTCAATGCATCACAGCCTTGCTCTGTAGAAACCAAGTTGCTTTTAGCTGATCATGGTGTATTCACACCTAAGATGAATTTGATTGTGTCTTGGTTCACTTTCCCATACCATGACTGGCTGTGGCAGTGGTTGTTTTTGCAGTTTGCAGCAGAAAAGATCATAACAAGAGAAAGAATTCTTGAGGTTAAGCTCCCAAAACTGCCTATTTTGGGCAGAGGGGTGAACTGTGAGTTGAAGAGGGCAAAAAGGGTCAAAGTTTTCCTTATTCCTGATCTGTGACTGGAGAACTTTGCTCACTCAACCAGTGTCTTTTTTTCAGTATTAATGTCATGTAGCTTTGATACTTTGACCTTGATATCTTAGATATATGATTTGCAAATTCCAAAAGTGTGACACAAAAAGCTGCTCTGTCCTGGCTGCTCTGTATCAATCTTGGATGTTCATCCCTCTTCCAGTTCTGCAGGCTGGGAGCTCAAACTCTTGAAATAATCACACCTGTCATTCTTGGAATTGTCAGGAGGACTGCAAGGTACTTTTTGCAATTTTTTAAATTTGACAACCCATGTTAATTGAAATACAGAGACCTTCAGGATTGTTAATAGCCCTTTCCCAAATGACTGGATGCCAAAAGCTGGGAAGGTGTAGGAGGGGATGATGCTGTTCCTTGTCATGTCCCTTTCCCTGAGCATTTGTTCCTGGCTGTTCCAAAGACAATACTTGGCACGAAGGCCTTGAGGCTGACCTGGCCTAGGCAGACTTTGTTCTGTGTTGTCAGGAAATAGTCTGTAAAAGGTGGCCTCAACTTTTGGTATAAGACAGTCAAACAGTCCCCTTTTACAGCCTTCTACTCATTTCAGTGTCTTCAGACTGCAAATCAGATGGTCAGTGATCCTATCTAAGCTTTACATGAGCCGAACACTCAGTAACTCTCATCCCTGCCCCAGCCAACAGCCTGTGCTGTGCTGTTGTCCTTTTATTACCTGTTTTTTCCTCTTTTGCTCAAAGCAGAAACAAACAGCAAAGTCTTCAGTAAGTGCCACTGTTTCCCCCCTCTCCTCCAACTTCCTCTCCAGCTCAGAGGTGCCTGACAGGAGGGAGAGCCCTTCATGTGATAAAACAGAAGCCCAGTAGTCTGAAGGAGGTTTCTTGGCTGCATGATCTCATCCCACTGAGGGAAGCATGATTTTTCCTGAAGTACAGGATGCAGATTTTGTTTTGGTTGTGCCCTTTTTTCTTTTTTTTTTTTTTTTTTATGGGGATGGAAAAGGTAATGCCATGACTTTGGCACCAAAATGTAAATAAAGCAAATTAACTTTACAGTTAACCACATGCCTAATGCTGAGAGCCTGTGTTTGTGAATAGCCTTGATGTTGATTTTCTTGTGCATCTTCCTGTGCCTCCTTTGGGCTTCTTTGATCAAGCAACTCACTTGTGTTATCAGCCCTTTCTTTGTGTTGAGAAACTAATGGGAAGAGCTGGCTAAGTTGAACACCTGGGGTAGTAAAGCTAGAAATGTCCTTTTTCCTGAAGTCCAGGATGCAGATTTTGTTTTGGTTGTTCTCTTTTTTCTTTTTTTTTTTTTTTTTTATGGGGATGGAAAAGGTAATGCCATGACTTTGGCACCAAAATGTAAATAAAGCAAATTAACTTTACAGTTAACCACATGCCTAATGCTGAGAGCCTGTGTTTGTGAATAGCCTTGATGTTGATTTTCTTGTGCATCTTCCTGTGCCTCCTTTGGGCTTCTTTGATCAAGCAACTCACTTGTGTTATCAGCCCTTTCTTTGTGTTGAGAAACTAATGGGAAGAGCTGGCTAAGTTGAACACCTGGGGTAGTAAAGCTAGAAATGTCCACAGAAATGGTGTGACCTCTGCACCCTTCACTCAGCTGCCATGAATATATTCATGCTAGACTTTGTCATTTTAATCAGGCTCCCTCCTTACTCTGTGCAAGGGTAAGTGCTTATTAAATGAGCAGCTATTCTTTACTTGTTTGATTGCCTAACACCTTATTTGCCAGTCATATTCAAATGATTTTATGAAGGCAGAGTTAATTTCCTCAGGGTCTCTTTAGTTGTGCTCATCTCAATAAAGTAAATGTTTTACAAGCAGTAGTTAAATTCTGTAGCACACAAGATAAAGGGGCTGTTAAATACCCTTGTAAAACTAGGTACTTTGGGACAAGGAGCTTATAATTGAAAGTGTCACTAGTACTGAGCATCCACTTTGGCATGAGTAGGTTCTCATGTGCATGGGGGAGGTTGGAAGTCACATTATTTCATATGTTCAGGCTTTAGTGCCTGATCCTCAGGGTGCTGGTGTCCTGCTCAGTCCTGTGTTAAGAACCCATGTTCCTGAGGAGATCCATGGAAAGCACAGAGGGTTCAGCTGCCTGGAGCTGCAGTCCAGATCTTTCCAAGTGAGCACCCTCTGAAGTGGCCTTGCAGTTTCTCATGGCAGAGCTGTGTGTAGCTGCACGAGGAGGGCAGTGGTTCTCCTCCATCATGTCTGTTGAAGTTCAGGGAATAAAAGCAGCACAGGCATCTCCAAATTCTTTGTCCTCTTAAACTCTCTACAACTCATTTTCTAAATTGTCAGGTAACTTTTTAAAGACTGTGGGGAGTCTACTTGCTATTTAACTGCTTCTGGTAGAGTGAAAGATTTGTAATTTACCTCTGCTGGCCAAAATGGGTGAGAGAAAAGCTGTAGGTTCTTCCATGGGCTGGTCTCAGTGAGTGGTTGGTTGGCTTCAGAGGTGGCTGCTGGTGGAAGACAAACATTGAGACTCATAAATCCTGCCTTCAGTCTGGGGCAGGAGGGCAGCATGCTCTAGCTGCTTGACTCCTGGTGTACACCATGATGACAAAGCTTGCTTTTTCACTTCTTTGTGCTCTGTAAGATTGGAGGCTCTAGAGCTGTTTCTCAGCTACTTTCTTGCTACTAAACATCATCTTTTTGAAACTGTGGCCAGACTGGTTGAGCTCCTCAGTCTCATTTTCTCTCATTTTTTTCATTTTGCCCAACAGACCAGTTCTTCACCCCATTCTGGACTGCCCAAACAAGTCAGGATTAAAACTTCCCAGTCTGTGGGGGATGTGAACACACCCTATCAGCAGCCAGAACCCAGAAGTAGGCACCTGTCTGTCAGTGAGTATTTTTTGCCATTTCTGCTTATCTTTGCTTTGGGAAACCTGTCTTCTGGTCACTATTGTTTATGGTATAGCATTTATAAAAGCCATGAGAAATTGAAAGGTAATTCCAGGACAAGGCAGCTCATTTTTAAAACCTTTTAATATGTTTATAATAGACTGTTTCTAAGTTCCTTGCTAAGTTGTTGAACAGCTGAGGGGCTGCCTAAGGGGATGTCCTAAAGCCAGGTTCATTGAGGTTAGAAATTTGGAAAGCTTACATGTCCATTAAGCTTTTTATTTAGATTGGCAATTTCAGTTCATGAAACCTAGTTGTGACTTTTTTTTTTTATTAGTCTTATTATTTTAACGTTGGCTTTTAGAATCTCCTCACTCCTGTAATCAAGAATATCACTAGTAGCACAGGAATTGCCACTGCACATCTAACCAGTGCTCTGCAGACTGAGTTCCCTAACCTTTCTGCTAGCTTAGTGAGCTCATGTTTAGTGAAAAGGGTCCTGTAAGACTCCTGTAATTTTTTAATTACTTTTGTCTCTGGTAGATTTGTCCCAGTTTCTGTGTTGTAACTCCCTAACTCTGCAGTGCTATTTAAATCTGTGGTCAAAGGATACTCAAAGCTGTCAACTTTTTATATGAAAAACTAAAACATCTGAAACTGCTTCCAAGGCTTTTGGGTCCAAAAAAAAGAAAAGAAAAAAAAAGCAAACCCAAAACTCTGTGGCTTAGAATCTGGTTCCTTGGTGTGAAATTCAGTGAGCAGTGGAAGAGCTGGAAGAAGGGGAACAACAACCAGGTTCTGCAACATGAGGGTTTGGTGTGAAATTCAGTGAGCAGTGGAAGAGCAACCTAGAGCACAAAGAGTGGAAGAACAACCAGGTTCTGCAACATGAGGGCTGGAGCCTGGGATGGTGTTTTGTATAAATGTCTTTTGCTTGAGAAGTGAGAAGAGCTAAATGTTGCTGGAAACAGTAGCAGAGGATGGTTGTGTCTGTTACGACAGCTATTTTAGGGCTTGTCAGACCTAATGTTTCAGATGGCAGGTGCTGCAAATCACGAGGGCCCTATGAGGAGCTGGGTATATCAGAGTTGTTTTGTTTCCACGTCCTAAACCAGCTCCCTCTGTGGAAGAGGAGTGCTCTGGTTTCATTAACTGTGTAAACTTGAGACATGATCATTAGAGGGTTTTAGATCAGTCTTTGCAGTGCAATCTTAGTGCCAAATAATAAATTTGATTGAACGGGAACAGCCAGTCTCCTTACTGGGGGGGTCTGAACCAGAGTCAGATCCCACACTGTTCTGACCACAGGTAATAAGGAGAGTTAAGCTCAGTAGAGAAGGACCTGGGGACTAAACCAGTAGTTGTCCATACTAGACTTGTCTAGCAAACCTATTTGTACCCTGTCTAGTGTCTGCTGATCCTCTTTTGTACAGTTTGCTTTTCTGAAGTAGCAAACAAACAAAGAAGTGCTGAAAGCTCATGAAGTACGTGAGGGAAACTGGGACAAAAAGTGTTCCCATACATTCTAACTTAAACTTAATATGCATAAAAAGAGCAGCATTCCTTGGTCCTATGAAGAAGGCAGCAGTATCCATACATGCCTGAACACCACGTTTCTTTTTTCACAGAAAAATCCAATGCCAACACTATTTTATGTGCAAAAAAAAATAAATCTCCTTTATTGGCACTCTGAGGTATCCAAATAATGATGCCAAAGCTAACAGGCTGTGCTGAGTGTCTGTTGTGGGGAAACTGTGTAGTAATATGGGGCCTCTTCTGTATCCCAGTTATACAGACTCTTTCCTCCTATCTGAGCTTATGGATGCTTCCTGGTTAGCCTGTCATTCATCCTTCAAGAGAGCACTGGTTTTATTTTCTGAACGTGTTCAAAAAGTACCACAGTGGTACATTATCAGGAGATCCAGAAGAGTTCCAGTTCTGTCAGAGCTCTGACAGGAGTTTGGCAAAAACTCAAGTCTTGAATCAATTTCTTCTTCCTTCTCTTTTCCTCTCTTTGATTTGGAAAAGGAACATTTCCTAGTGTTTCAGGCACAGAGACTTCCCTGCAGTCAGGCAGTCCTGCAGTGTCCAACACAACTTCTTTGCATGCAGGAGGTACATCTGGGCAGTTCCTGTCTTCTGAAGTGGACAACCCTCAGGCCTGTTGTCACCAGCTCAAAAGTTTGGAAGTAAAGATCTTTTCTTTTAAAAAAAAAAAAAAAAAAAAGTTGCTCAGCATTCTGGCAGCACTTGTGTTTTTTCCACTCACTTCCTTTGATATCCATTGATTTAGTGCCGACTTCCTTTTCCTGCCAGTCCTGGTGGCCCTTCCACAATAGGAGCTGGGCTGGTGCCAGCAGGACTTGGGCTCCCTCTGGCCGCCCTGGCATCGTGTCGGAAAGAGTTTTGCCCGGGGCTCAGGGGCAGCCCCTGAGCACACTGGCTTGTTTATCTCCACGTGTTTATCTCACGTAAAGTCACACCAGCCCCGTGGAGCTGCTTGGAAAATCATAGAATCGTTCAGATTGGAAAAGACCTCTGAGATCATCAGGTCCAACCATCAACCCGCAGCACCGTGGCCACTAAACCGTGGCCTGAAGTGCTACGTGCACGTTTTTTTAACACCTCCAGAGATGGTGTCCCAACCACTGCCCTGAGAAACCTGTTCCAGTGCCTGACCCCTCTTTCAGTAAAGAAATGGTTCCCAAGGTCCAATCTAAACCTCCCCTGGCACAACTTGAGGCTGTTACCTCTTGTTCCATCACTTGTTCCTTGGGAGAAGAGACCTACCTCCCTGGCTCCAACCTCCTCAGGACATCAGGTCTCCTTCTTGTCTCCAGGCTAGACACCCCCAGCTCCCTCAGCTGCCCCTCCTCAGACCCTTCCCCAGGACATGCTTCAGCTCCTCGATGTTGTTCTTGTGCTGAGGGGCCCAGAACTGACCCCAGGATTTGAGCTATGGTCTCACCAGGTACCTCTCAGCAGCAGATGATTTTTTTCACCCTCCATGTGCTCTAAGCCAAGCCAGAACTGGGGTTTTTTTCCTTCTGCAGTCCTCTGAAAGGTGTGTGCTCTGGTTCTCAGCTTCTGCTGATGTTTCCTTTCACTCTTTATTACAGTCACTTCTGCAGAAAATATTTTCCTTGGGACAGTATCTGCTGATCTTTACCCATCTTTCATAGCACCTGAGTACACACAGTTAATTAAACACAGCATTGTGGAGAGCAGAGTGTGAGAGCTGATCTTCAAACACTGTCCCTGACTTCTTGGGTGACCTTGAGTAGATTGGCTGGACCACAGCATTTCTTGGAGCTCCCAGTGTGAGTTGGTGGGAGCTGCAGGTGGACAGGTCACTGGAAAAAGGGGTTGTGTGTCTGCCTGTTTCTCAAGTGTCGTCATCTTTGAGATCTGCAAAGAAAAAATAAAGCCTAGGGGTGAAGTTTCTCTCAGTAGAGACCACAACGGGAACTCCTTAGGTAGTGCCCCTTACAGATAAGTAAGATGTTTTCCTCATCTGTTAGTCCCTGAACATTCTCTGGCCATCTCCTCATCTCATCTAATTAATTGCAGAGTTGACCTCCATGTGTGTTTGCCCAAACTGGACCTACAGTTTCATTTTTTCACCCAGCAAAACAGAATTTTTGGGGTTATTTACAAAGGTAACAGTGCTCCTGTGTGAGATTGAAATTGCTCAGCATGATTAGCTCAGCTGATGAGGACTGCAGGAGTGGTGCTGCCACTCAAGGTAGATGATACCAGTTGAGGCAAACTTATCATCAAGACAGAAGCCCGGGGCTCAGGGGCAGCCCCTGAGCACACTGGCTTGTTTATCTCCACGTGTTTATCTCACGTAAAGTCACACCAGCCCCGTGGAGCTGCTTGGAAAATCATAGAATCGTTCAGATTGGAAAAGACCTGAGATCATCAGGTCCAACCATCAACCCGCAGCACCGTGGCCACTAAACCGTGGCCTGAAGTGCTACGTGCACGTTTTTTTAACACCTCCAGAGATGGTGTCCCAACCACTGCCCTGAGAAACCTGTTCCAGTGCCTGACCCCTCTTTCAGTAAAGAAATGGTTCCCAAGGTCCAATCTAAACCTCCCCTGGCACAACTTGAGGCTGTTACCTCTTGTTCCATCACTTGTTCCTTGGGAGAAGAGACCTACCTCCCTGGCTCCAACCTCCTCAGGACATCAGGTCTCCTTCTTGTCTCCAGGCTAGACACCCCCAGCTCCCTCAGCTGCCCCTCCTCAGACCCTTCCCCAGGACATGCTTCAGCTCCTCGATGTTGTTCTTGTGCTGAGGGGCCCAGAACTGACCCCAGGATTTGAGCTATGGTCTCACCAGGTACCTCTCAGCAGCAGATGATTTTTTTCACCCTCCATGTGCTCTAAGCCAAGCCAGAACTGGGGTTTTTTTCCTTCTGCAGTCCTCTGAAAGGTGTGTGCTCTGGTTCTCAGCTTCTGCTGATGTTTCCTTTCACTCTTTATTACAGTCACTTCTGCAGAAAATATTTTCCTTGGGACAGTATCTGCTGATCTTTACCCATCTTTCATAGCACCTGAGTACACACAGTTAATTAAACACAGCATTGTGGAGAGCAGAGTGTGAGAGCTGATCTTCAAACACTGTCCCTGACTTCTTGGGTGACCTTGAGTAGATTGGCTGGACCACAGCATTTCTTGGAGCTCCCAGTGTGAGTTGGTGGGAGCTGCAGGTGGACAGGTCACTGGAAAAAGGGGTTGTGTGTCTGCCTGTTTCTCAAGTGTCGTCATCTTTGAGATCTGCAAAGAAAAAATAAAGCCTAGGGGTGAAGTTTCTCTCAGTAGAGACCACAACGGGAACTCCTTAGGTAGTGCCCCTTACAGATAAGTAAGATGTTTTCCTCATCTGTTAGTCCCTGAACATTCTCTGGCCATCTCCTCATCTCATCTAATTAATTGCAGAGTTGACCTCCATGTGTGTTTGCCCAAACTGGACCTACAGTTTCATTTTTTCACCCAGCAAAACAGAATTTTTGGGGTTATTTACAAAGGTAACAGTGCTCCTGTGTGAGATTGAAATTGCTCAGCATGAATATAATTAGCTCAGCTGATGAGGACTGCAGGAGTGGTGCTGCCACTCAAGGTAGATGATACCAGTTGAGGCAAACTTATCATCAAGACAGAAGATTGTTTGCCCTGACAAGTGTTTTGTTTAGTGGAGATGAGCAGTGAAGTTCATGGCCAAATCCAGGGATTGCTGGAGACCTCTGCCTTCCCTGAGATACTGAAATTATGCTCAGGAAGTTGAGTAGAAGAGGTTAGAAGTAGTAACTGCTCTGCTAGGAGCTTCTCCAAGAATCTTGTCATGCCCAAAATGGCAGCACAGACGCTCACTGGATGGTTTGGTTTTTGACATGGTCTGGCATTAGAAATATTTGGGGTTTGTGTACATCTGTGTGCAGTCTTATTTCAGGAAACATAAATAACAAAAATGTCCTTCTTTCTGGCCCAGGTTCCCAGAACACAGGCCGAAGTTCCCCCCCTCCTGGGTATGTTCCAGAGAGGCAGCAGCGCATTGCCCGGCAGGGCTCCTACACCAGCATCAATAGTGAAGGGGAGTTCATCCCAGAAACCCATGAGCAGTGTGTAAGTATGAACATTAGGTTGGAAAAAGAAGTCCAAAGGAACTTGCTGCTGCTCTCTGGGCGATCTTGGGAGTCCTTAGAGCACCTTCCAGTGCCTGAAGGGGCTCCAGGAAAGCTGGGGAGGGACTTGGGACAAGGGCAAGGAGGGATGGGATGAGGGAGATGGATTAAAACTGGAAGAGGGAGATTTAGGTGAGACATGAGGAGGAAATTCTTTGCTGTGAGGGTGGTGAGACCCTGGCCCAGGTTGCCCAGGGAAGCTGTGGCTGCCCCATCCCTGGCAGTGTTGAAGGGCAGGTTGGATGGGGCTTGGAGCAACCTGGTCTGGTGGGAGGTGTCCCTGCCCATGCAGGGGGTTGGATCTAGATTATCTTTAAGGTCCCTTCCAACCCAAGCCATTTTATGATTATCCCTCTCAGAATACTCACTAACTGTAGTTGCATCAGCACCTACTGCTACTGCTCTGTTCATTGAAACTATGCTTCAAACTTGTTAGTAGCTGTGCAAGTGGAAAGCCTTTGTTGGGCTGCCAGAAGCAGTTACCATGCATGTTGGGCATTGTCTTTCCACCTCTGAATGAGCAGGTTTGGTGTGCAGGACACATGTAGGCTCAGGTTTCCTATTCCAAGGTCCATGTGACCCTTTTGCATTTGAACCTGGTCTCTCCATTCAAAAAAGGAGGAAATAAGGCCAAAGAGCAACATGCAGGTGGAGGCAGCAAAGCAGGAGCACTAGCAGAGACTCTGTTCCTGATCCCAAGTCAGCTGGGATCAAAACACAGCATAAGGCTGACTTGAACTTTCTTTTTTCACAGCAAAGTCCTTCAATACCTAAAGTAATGTCTCAATATTGGTGTGTCCTTAACAATTTCTGTGAGAGAGAAAGGAAAAATGTACATTCTAAATAGCTTTAGACACCCCTCCTCACCTGGACTCCAGGGAAGCAGTAGTGGACTCTGATCCTATTACAGAGCCTCTTTTAGGCTTTAGACTGAACTGATGTTGCCATGGGATTTCTTTTGTGTTGCAGATGCTGGACCCTTTAAGCAGTGCTGAGAACTCTGTGTCAGGAAGCTGTCAGTCCTTGGACAGGTCAGCAGACAGGTACAAATGTACAAGCTGGTAGGAGCTTCTGTGCTGAAATCAAAATGCCAGTTGTACTTACCCAAAAGTCTGGTTTCCATCTCATGCATTTCCTTGGAGAGAAATAGGAACTGATATCCTACCTATATCACAGTACATTTTTTAGAAAGAATTAACTCCATCTTCAGGCTGTTTTCTTCTCTGGCAAAACCATGCACCAACAGAATGGTGCTGTGTTAGAAATACTGAGTTCTAGTGGAGCCTGGACTGTGAGAACATCTGCCTGCAGGGTATTTAAATCTCTTTTAGACAAGGCTCTGCTTGGGCATTAACAAAAAAACCAACACCAACCTATGATAAGGTTACAGAAATCTATCATTACATGAGGTTCCTGTATCTTGCAAGACCTAGCATGAACTCCAAAGGTAAATAGGGGGGCTCTTCCTTTGATTAAGAGTTTATCATAGTTTGATGCTCTATAACTTTTTCTTTCCTTTCTTTGCTGTTGGTGTTGCTTGAGGTGTTGGTGGGCAGCCCCGGGTTCTACTGAATAGCAACCAGGGCTTCCCAGCACCTGCAGTGTTTGGTTTCAGCAGGTTTTTAAGGTTCCTCCAAGCTGATTTCTGGAGGTAGTGTGTGCTTTTATGTCATGCACTTGAGGTTTGGTTTTGAAGCCATTCACTTCCTCCAGTTTACGGAGTTAGAAGGGAGCACTTGGAGTTAACCTGTGTGTTCCTTATTTGGGGGTGAGGATGCTGCTAATTTGTTACCTGTCCTCCCCCCTTTCCCTGCCCTAAGTGGAAGACGGGGTGAAAAGCCTTCCTGCTTTTTCCTGATAGGAGTGAGCATCATCTGGGGAAGCTGGTGTGCTTTGTGAGGTAGGAAGGAAGCTCTCTGGAAGCTCTGTCAGACTCACTGCATTTTCACTGGTTAACAAAAAAACACCAGGGCAAATACCATGGCTTTGGCACAGATGGAGTTTGTGTAACTTCTCCAGACATGTTAAAGGTCTCCTGCCAAACAAGGGGCTTGCCTGAGGGGTCCTGCTTTTTGGGGAGAAGTGCAAGAGTTCAGTGTTAGAAGCAATGCTTGTGTTTATGCTCATCTGCTGCTCATAGAGGGGAAAACGTGTGGAGGTTTTCATGACAGGAACTCTTAACCCTCAGGATAAAGCACCTGGGACAGTGATCCCAATTCTCTGAGCACTGTGCTCAAGCAGAACCTTGTTCTGCTTGTCCTCTTTGCCTTGATTTTAACCTCCCACTTCACGTGGCTGAATGTGGCACTGGATCTCAAACCAGAGGCTGCAGAACTGCTGAATAAATGGCACAAACTGGACAGAAAGGATGACTGCCCATGTTGGAAACCAGTTTGGTTTGCTGGGGCTTAGCCTGACTTCAGCTTTGCAGAAGTAGCGTGAAATGATTGCAGGGACACGGGTTGGAGAATCACCATGACTGATGTGCAAATATATTGGCTTGTGTTTGAAGTCCTTGTAGGTTTCTCTCTCCTAGACAGCAACACTTACTCTTGCCTTCTTTCTTTAATAGTCCTTCTTTTCGGAAGTCACGGATGTCAAGGGCACAAAGCTTTCCTGATAATAGACAGGAATTCTCAGGTATGTCAGTGTCCAGTATAAAGATCATTTGATCCAGACATTCCCTGCTCTTTGGCTCCCCTCCATTCTTGCTGGGGTTGTATAAAGTCCATGTTGGTAGAAAAGCTCTGGAGTTATTTATTACTCACCTCTGCCTACAAAAAAGCTCTGTCCTTGGAACGTGTACTCTTGGAAGGGGCCTCACTTCTCTCTTTCCATCTCCTTCCAGACCGGGAGAACCAGATCTATGACAAAGCTGGGAAAGGTGGGACCTACCCTCGGCGCTACAACGTCTCCATGCAACACAAAGACTACAACGATGGTAAGTTGTCCTCAGACTTTCCATCCCAGCCTCAAAGAGGAAGGTGAGGCAATAGTAACCTCCAGGGGCGAGTCCTTGCAGTTAGTGCTGGAGTTAATGCTACCCTGAAGGAGGAATTCTTCTCTGTGAGGGTGGTGAGACCCTGGCCCAGGTTGCCCAGGGAAGCTGTGGCTGCCCCATCCCTGGCAGTGTTGAAGGGCAGGTTGGATGGGGCTTGGAGCAGCCTGGGCTGGTGGGAGGTGTCCCTGCCCATGCAGGGGGTTGGATCTAGATGATCTTTAAGGTCCATTCCAACCCAAACCAGGCTGGAATTCTGTGATTTTCATAGCACCCCACAAGAGCTGTTGGTAATTCCTGGTTTACTTTGTCCTTTCTGGGAATATCCAGGCTGAGCAGTGGACATTGTCATTACCCTTGGTCATATACAGTGGGTTCCTCCCTCGGGGATTTATTATGCTTTGCTAACTCACAATGCAAACTTGCTTCTGGATCTTTTTAATATACCAGTGACTTAAAGAATAATGTCTCAGCTCAACAGGTGGCTTTATGCAGATTAATTTATCAAAGTTACTTAAGAGCTGCAAGTAGTCACCATCTTTGTTTATGGCTTTTATTTGCAAATCCTGACACATTATCTAGAAAGTCATTCTGGAGCTCCTGGCGTGGCCAGGATTTTTGCTTTGGAAGGCAAGTTGAGATCTTTCAGCACTGAAATGAGGCCATTACAAAGTGTGCTCTCCCATCTCCTTTGGGAGTGATCCAAAGCTGCACTGAACTCAAGCAGCATTAGCCCTGAACTGTTACATTTTTGCACTTGGTTGGGCAGAAGATTCTGTTCCCTGGGATCAGTCCAGACCATGTTGTTTTCTCTCCCTTCTCTTCGTTGCTCCATCTCCAACCATCGCTTTCCACTTGTAAGCAGGTTGTTGATGAATTTTCCCTTTTTATATCCTGCAGGCAGGAGGACATTTCCCAGGATACGGCGTCACCAAGGGAATCTTTTCACCTTGGTCCCTTCCAGTCGTTCCTTAAGCACCAACGGGGAAAACCTGGGCCTGGCCTTGCAGTACCTGGACCCCCGGGGGCGCCTGCGGAGCGCGGACAGCGAGAACGCCCTCGGGGTGCAGGAGAGGAACATTCCCACCAAATGTGAGCCTGGTGATCCCCTGGGAAAGGCCTGCTGGGGCTAGGGGCAAGAAAGGCTTCTAGGGATGAGCTCCAGACCCGATATTTTAGCAGAGCTTGAGTATAGCAAGCTGTTCAAAAGCATGTCATTCCATGCGTTGAGACTGGTCCCACCTATGTGACAGGTTCTCTTCTAAGAATCTGGGCTTTCCTTTAGCAAGCATTCCTACAGGAAAGCTGGAGAGGGCCTTTTTACAAGGGCTTGTAGTGAGGAGACAAGGGGGAACCATTTTAAGCTGAAGGAGGGGAGATTGAGGTGAGACATGAGGAGGGAATTCTTTGCTATGAGGGTGGGGAGAGCCTGGCCCAGGTTGCCCAGGGAACCTGTGGCTGCCCCATCCCTGGCAGTGTTGAAGGGCAGGTTGGATGGGGCTTGGAGCAACCTGG